>NW_018021749.1:28486-29919 GCF_002006095.1 Pseudomyrmex gracilis
TGCTCATTATATTATTGTAATTTATTGACATCATTTTATTTATCTGTTAGTGATGTAGTGAACTAAAATGTTTTTTCTTATTTCAACTTTAATTTTTTTATACTGAAGAAGGTCCAAACTTGTGTGACCGGAACGTCTATTTAGTGAATAAAGACAACTTTTTATACACAACCAACCTGTATTTTACTGCTCGTATCGGTCTTTTGATTTATTTGTCTTTCTTGAAAGAGTAAGAGCTATAAAGTTTACGGTAATGGTAATGGTTCATAATTATCTGAAATAAAAGTATCGAAATGATATAGTATTAGATTATTCCGATATCTAGTTCTTACATGGTTTAATTTAATTAGTTGCTTAAACTAAAATATTTATTAAGTATTAATATTTTTATTTACTATGTTAATATGTCATTGGGTATAACCTTTATGACTAATTAAAATTTAATTTCTATATATATATATATATATATATATATATATTTGCAGATAAGATTTTTGATAATTTCACTACTTTAATAATTTATTATAACATTAATTTAGACTTTGGAGTTTTATGATACTTTAATTTGTTTGAGTAGAGTATTTATTTAATATTATTATAAATAGAATAATGATATTAATAGTATAATAAATTTAGTATGGTTTAAAATAAAATATAAGGTTGATTTAAGATTACATTTATATAAACTAGACAACTTTCTAAGCTCACATGGTTGTCGATAACATATCATTTTGATTATAATAATTTAAGAGTGGCTCTGCTCAATGAGATAATTTTAAACGCCGCAGTAATTTGACTGTGTAAAGGTAGCATAATAACTTGCCTTTTAATTAGAAGTTAGGATAAATAAGTTGATGAGACTTAAGATTTATTTAGTTATCTTTTTGTAACTTAAATTTTCAGTAAAAATGCTGAAATTTAAGTATGGGACAAGAAGATTATATAGAATTTTATACATTTTGTTTTATTTATTGAGTTTACAAGAAATTTAAAATTTATGTGGTTGAGATGGTTTTTAAATTAATTACACTTTAAATTTCTATTCCAGTGATTAGTGATTTAGAAATTATAATTAGTTATTTAAAAATTAATTACTCCAAGGATAACAGCGTATTCCTTTTGGTTAGTTCATATTAATAAAAGTGATTGCGACCTCCATTTTGAATTAAGAATTTAAATTATAAAAAGGATTATAATTTATAGTTCTGTTTGACTTGTTCTATCTCACATGATTCAAGTTTAGATCGGCGTGAGCTTGATCAGGTTTTATCTATTTTAAAATTAATTAATTTTGGACGGAAGAACTTAATTATTTAAATTTGTTTGTGTTTAAATAAATAATTTTGGCAGAGTTAATGCATTAAATTTAGAATTTAATTATGTATACATTTCGTAAATAAATACTAATGTTATGTATGAGTTCGTTTTTTTTT
>NW_018021749.1:30049-31511 GCF_002006095.1 Pseudomyrmex gracilis
TTTATTTCTTTCTTTACATTTTTGAAGCGTAAAATTTTAGCATATATTCAAGATCGGAAAGGTCTTAATAAAGTTGGTTACGGAGGATTCCTACAACCTTTTTGTGTTGGTTTAAAGCTCTTGAGAAAAAAGTTGTTTGTAGGTGTCAAATCTGAGTATTATTTATATTATTTGGGTTTTTTAATAATAATATTTATTTTTATTATATTAATATTGTGGATAGTATTACTAATATTACCTATTTATACTAATTTTTATTATTTAAATTATTCAATTTTATTAATAGTTTTATTTATAAGTTCGGGAAGTTACATTGTTTTGTTTCTAGAATGATCTTCCAATTCGAATTATTCAATAATGAGAAAGTTAGGTTCAGTTTCAAAAATGATATCTTATAAAGTTAGATTTATTTTAAGTATATTAGTAGTAAAATTTTATTATAGTTTTACCCATGGCTTTAGTTGTTTTTATTAGTATTTTAGCTAAGTTAAACCGAAGCTCTATAGATTTTATTGAAGGTGAATCTGAGTTGATATCAGGATTTAATGTGGAATATTTTAGTTCAGGATTTCCATTAACTTTTTGGCAGAGTATGAACTAATTATTCTCGTGAGGGTTGTATTTACTTTATTATTTACTTTATTATTTAGGTCTTTGTTATTTAGAGATACAATATTAGTTATAAAATGTTTTGTTAGTTCATTAATTTTGGATTTTTAAGGTCTACTTCCCCGTATAGGGTATAATGAATTAATGTAATCGTGGTGGTCAGTTATATATTTTGCCTTTAGTTTTAATGTATCTTCTACTTGCTGTTGGTATTGCAATTTTTTTAATAGTTATAGCTTAATTTTTTAAAATTAAGTTTTAACAAATTAATAAAAAATTAAAATTTCTCTAATATGTTTTTAGAACATAGACTTGTTCAAGTTCATAAACTTAAATTTTAAATATATATGTGTCTCAAAAATTTCTAATTAGTGAAAATAATATCAGTATTAAAAAGTACAAAATACGTGTAATTGTCAAAGAGTTACAAACCGTCTTTCAATGGGTTGGGCTCCCACTTATGTTAGTAAAATAAATGAATTAATTAGAGTTTAAAATGTTAATTGGTTAGGAAGGTAGAAATTTGTAGTATTTAACTTACATTTATTTATTGGTAAGGTGTACGGAATTAAGATCAAAGGTATCCAGAGGTAGAATTCAGCTAAATTTATTCGATAGACCGTAGGATAGCATAAGCAAATATATAGTATCATTCAAGCTATATGTGGATAAAGGTTACTATTAGATTGGCAGTCGGGAATTTATCTGAGTCAGTAAATACATAAGAATAATGTATAATAATAGTGGTAAAAATTACTATTATTACTATAAAACCGTATACGTCTTGAATAGTAAAATATTTATGGAAAGGAAATTTTCATAATTCTTGGACAATTTTAAAGAGTTTGATGAT
>NW_018021749.1:33656-35801 GCF_002006095.1 Pseudomyrmex gracilis
ATAGTATAAGCAGAATTATGGAAATGGCTGATATTGAATTGAAGGAGTAAGTATAAATTAATTTAATATTGCAAAATATATCAGAATGGAGTTGAGTAGATATGTTTATTTCTATAGATTTATTTATAGAGTGAGTTACTTTTCCAAAATTTATACTTAATATATATGAAAAAAAATATAATAGCTATTAAAATGGCTTTTTTACTAAGTATAAGATTGATTTTTTTTTTAAATGAGTCTTGAGAAGTATAGAAAGATAATAAGAACTTCTCTAATTATAATTAAAAAAATAATTGAGTATAAAAAAGATTTTTTAAGTATGGATGAGTTTTTACAAATTATTAATGAGTACAAGACTAATAGGAAGATGAGATGAGTTGGATAAAAGTTATTTTATATCATAGAGATCATTGTTGTAATTATAAAAGCATATATTAAAGGCACAGTTACTTTTAATTTGTGTATAANTTAGTTGTTTGTAAAATATAAGTATTACTTTAAAAAAAGATTTCAAATTACGAATATTAATTTTAAGGATTAAAGGTGTAAACATTTTTAATTTTTTGCTTTTTATTATTTTTGGTAGGTTAAAAATGACTTATTTAGTTACAATTTTTACAAAATTGTAGTTTTTTTTCAAACTATAAATTTTTACTTAAAAATTTTAAAATACATTTTACGTGATAATTTATAATTATTTTTTTATAATAATTTTAATTGTTTCTTTAATTATGTTAATGGTGTTTTGTAACTATATATTAATTGTTTTGTTACTGATTGAGCTCGTAGTATTAAATATAATTTTGATTATAGGTCTAAAACTTTTATCTATGGATTTGGATTTTTATTTAATTTATTATGTAGTTTTTAGGTTGTGTGAAAGAGTTTTAGGTATATCAATGTTGGTTTTAAGTGTACGATATTTTAGAAATGCTATATTATTTTATAATATATTTTATATATTATATATTTTATATATTATTTTATAAATTAATCAAAGTTTTACGATAAAATTAATTTTATTATTCATGCTTTTAACACTCTTAAGTGTAAACTTTTCTATAAGTAGGTTTTATTCGTTATTATGTTTTTTAAGAGTTTTAATTATGTTAACATCTTATAAGTTTGGGTCAAATAGAGTAGATTACTATGGATTTGATTACTTTATGTTGGATAAAAGATCTTATTCATTAATTATAATAACTTTGTGAACTTTTGGGAGTAATATATTTAAGTTCAGAGAATATAATGTTAATTTAAGTTTTAATGTTGTTATTTTTTTACTAATGCTTTTAATTCTTCTAATGTATTTTACAATAAATAATTTAATGTTAATGTCTTTATTTTTTGAGTTGAGACTTATTCTAACATACTTCATGATTGTGTATTCGAGATCTAGCCCTTAGCAATTAAGAGCTTCTTTTTATTTGTTGGTTTATATGTTGTCAATTTTTTTACTTTTACTATATTATATGTATGTTCTTATTCGTGAAAATATGATTTTTGCATTTTTCATTTATGAAGTTTTAAGACGTAAGGGTTTTGGTTGATAAAATTATCTCAGTATTACAGGAGCTTTTTTAGTATAATTTTTTATTTACATTTTCCATCTTTGGTTGCTTAAAGCTCACGTTGAAGCTCTTGTATACGGTTCAATAATTTTGGCAGCTGTTTTATTAAAGTTGGGGAGGTACGAGTTTTATTGTATTATGTGGAGTTTGAAGATTAGTGTAGATTATTGTATGTTTATTATGAGGGTAGAAATAATTAAAAAGGTTATAGTAAGATTTTTATAAATAATTCAAGTTGATATAAAGGAGTTCGTAGCATATCCGTCTATAGTTTATATAAATATGATATTAGCAAGTTTAATACCATTAATAATATTTACGTGATTAGGGGCCAATATGATTATACTTTCACATGAAGTTTGTTCTTCAGGATTATTTTATACGGTNAATATATATTATGAGAGGTCTATAAAACGTTTATTAGTTTAAAATAAAGATATAGTAAGGTATTTACAGGGTGCGTCGCCAAAATCCGGACAAATTTCAATTTGATATTCCCTCCGTTCAGTACCATTGGCAGATGTCGCGATTGGCATTCAAATAGCTTGACGCATGTACTAAACTACCATAACTT
>NW_018021750.1:0-1820 GCF_002006095.1 Pseudomyrmex gracilis
TTATTTGATTCTGTGAATGGGGATGACAAAAGACACAATGATAATGAACTGCGATGTCCAGTTACGGAGACAAGTGAACACCATGCGTTTTGGGTGAGTGCGTATGATATGTTAAATAAGATGTCATTTGTAGATAAAGTATCACGTAATGTTATAAAATCAGTGCCATCTTTAGCAAACTGGTTATTCACTGTAAACGGTTTTCGACAACTATGGAAAGTTCTTCGCGATAAATTTGAATTTCGGTCATTAAATACACGTAATTGCAGTCAAGATCCATTAGAAAATTTTTTCGGTCAAATTAGAAGTCACGCTGTACGTAATGTTAATCCGACACCAAAACAATTTGAAGAATCTTTTTTAACTTTGTTAATCAATAATATNAAATCTGTTTCAATTAGACATGGTAATTGTGAGATATCGGACGATAATAGTTTAATGTTAATCTCGTTAGACGAATATTTAAATAATATGACAAACCAATCAACTAGTAACGATTATGATGAAGCTTNGGAATTAATTTTAGAAAATAATGTTTCAGACGATATGTTAAACGCGGTATCTTTAGATAATCGGGAACATGTTATTAGATNTATATTAAAAGAAATTGATTTTTGTATAGAATGTGAAAACAGTCTACAGAGTAATGGATTTCCAGTTTGCATTAGACAAATTACAAGCGTTATAAATAAATTGTTAAGAACTAGAGTACATAGGCGAAATATTTTAAAAGTCTTGTTACAGTTTTTAGAAAATTATACTATTGATATGGGTTGNCATGATTGTATAGAACATAAAAATATATATAAAATTATAGTGCGTGTACTANCTAGTAAGATTCTTACATGGTGGTGCGAAGAAAAAAATTCTTTAATAAAAAATCTGAATGTTAATATTGAGACAGTACAGCGTGATTTAGTCAAGACTATTAATAAAGTTAAGCACATGCGAGAATCTTATGTAGCACAAAAAAGGAAAAGAAAGATTATTTTAGACAATTATAAAGACAGCGTTCGCAAAAAACGGTGTGTGCGATGATATTATTAAATCGTTTAGTCTTTCTAATTTGTATTTATTATTATACTCATTAATTTGTCTATAATATTATATACTCATTANTTTGTGTGTAAATATTTAATAATTTTTGTCGACAATATTTTTATGACAGATGTATAGTGTGATTATGGGTGTGAGTATGAGTTGAATGAATTTGAGTAGCTTAATAATAGAAATAGGTAGGTCCTTCTACTCTGATCAATCATCTACCTGAAGAAGTCATGTTTTCCTATGCGAAGGCATGCCTTCAGGCAGTGTGGTGGTAAGTGGGTNGAGATGAGATCGGAGGAAAGATGCAAAGTTCTAGCAAAAGCAGAACATATTGCATCTGAGAAGAAGTGTAGCAGTATGAATGGAATACTTATAGTATAACTTCTGCAAGAAGAATATATTCTATAAGTAAGAGTATGTTTTTTAAGTAAAAAATAAACGGTATGTAATAATATATGAGTTATGAAAGTTATTTTTTTATATTTTGTTACGTGTGTTTATTATGTACGTTTAGATAAGTAATATATTGTCCGTGTGATGTTTATCATGATTTTGTATATTATTATAACTTTGTATATTTGTATATTTTTTATATTTTGTTATATTTGTTTGTAATGTGTGAATGGTTGCATATTTNCTGATGCGTTGGTACACAAGTTGTGTTTGCATCACATTTTTTAACCACACCAGATATTTTTCATACTTATGTCTGACAGTCCGCAGTCTGTTTAAAGTGGGACGGAAAAATGTTTTGCAAGACATTTATACTCTCT
>NW_018021750.1:2285-9224 GCF_002006095.1 Pseudomyrmex gracilis
TAAGTATCTATAGGTACGGGGCACGCGCGCGCGATATGATTTCAATATGCCCGCCAACCTCCCACCACTCGTTTTTAGTTCGATGCTTCCGGTACCATGGCCCAGGCGGCGCTGAAAACAGCGTTCCCCTTCTCACAAGAGGTGAGTTTGAACCCCCTGAAAGATCCTCTGGTGCTAGAGGCGCTGTCTCGAACACCACTTCCTGGCCATCCAATCGAGGCGTTGTCTCGTCAAGACCTGGTGCAAGAGGCGTTGTCTCGGACACCATCCTGACTGTAAGGATCGAGGCCTTGTCTCAATCCTCCCCGGCACTTCGGTGCACACCGTCTTTGTCGGCTCCACGAGCCCGGATATTCAATCGGTCGTTGTCACTGCCACATCGATAAACAGTCGTTCTCACGACTCAAACGGCCGTTGTAACCGCCACACAGAAAATAGTCGTTCTCACGACTTAACCGGCCGTTTTCACGGACTGGAACATCCGCAGTATGTCCCCCGTGTAAATATACCCCGTAGATCTAAGTTAGTTATAAGTCCGCCGTGCCGCCCTTTGTTTTTCCGCCGCGCCGATTTACCCACTAACGCGATTCGAATCCCTGCAAACCATTCCGTGCCAGAATCACGGCGCCGATAAAGCCGAATCGTCTAATATCCGTTGTAAATACCGTACTAGTTATATCTACTGTAAATATCATGATTAAGTGAATAACCCTTCACTACCTTACAGCATTAAAATCACCGAGTGTCGCAATTTCACGTCTTTCCCTTCCCGATCCTTGGCGCCGACCGAGTTGTCCGGCAGGCGGAAGGCCGGGCGAAGCCGATAGAAAATCGGCTCCGTTACATGGCGCCCAAACAGGGACCGTTTTTTTTAGCCCGGTAGAAATTGCGACACTGGAGGGCGCGTGATGCCAAGCACAAGAGGTTAAATTCACGCTCTCTCAAAAGAGGAGTTAATTGAGAGAAACCTTGCGTGAATATCACATCGATACCTCCGGTTCGATTGACGAGTTGCGGAAACGACTCAAAACCTTTGCCGACCGTAACCCGAGTATATTCTCTGACGAAAACGTAATCGGGCAACCGAGCGAAATTCCAATCATAACCGATCCTACTCCAACACCCCCTCCACCAATAGGAGACACCATGAACCTGGTCCGAAAATGAGTTTGCCGATTTACCGGGAAAGACCTCCTTGCTTTTCTCGAACGCATCGAGGAATTACAAAGCGCATACTCACGAGCAGATGCTCCGGTGCTTGCCCGAACTGATCTCAGGGGAACCCCTCTTATGATATCGTAACAATCGCGAATCTTGGGAGACCTGGGAAGATTTCCTAACTGCAGTTCGATTAAGTACCTTCCCCACGATAATACGGCATTAGACCGAAAAATACATGACCGGATACAGAAACCGGACGAATCTTTCCGGACCTACACGACCGAATTGCATGATGCGTCGTCTTGGGGGGCTAAGCTCCTCTCAGCAAATCGACCGCATATATGAAAATATGCGACCGACCTACCGCCGGTATATACGACGCAAAGAAATTAAACAAGTCGGAGAGCTCATTCGCCGCATAACCGAGCACGAAAACATTGAACGCGCCGAGGCCGAGTATAACGCACGATTAACAAATAAAAAGGGTAACGCCGGGGCATACCAGAACAAGAGCAGTAAAAATGACTCCGCTATGATCAATCCGACATGTAAAAAAGCCGACTGCTGTTGGAATTGCGGCCAGCGCGGACACCGAAGGTCCGAATGTAAACGGCCTTTCCAAAAATTCTGCTCCACATGCGGGAAGACGTCCTAACACAAGACTGTCACCCGCCGGGAAACGGGCAAACGGCCGGGGTAGAAAGCGAGTAGGCCCGGCCGACATAATAATTACGTACCCAAGGCCGATGATCACGGTCAACCTCTTGGGGAAAAATTTTTTAGCACTATTAGACTCCGGATCCGTATGTTCATTCGTGAACATGACGGCCGGGGAACATTGCCGAGCTTGCAAGTATCAACCCCGGGGTACCGATCTGCCGGTTCGACTGGCCAATGGGAGCGAGACCTCCGTGATCGAGTGGTACGACGTACCCATCAAGGTCGGTAAGACCAAAACAATCCAGTCATTCGGGATCATGCCCGACTTACCCGTCGATATACTGATCGAAAGTGATATCATAGCACGGCTCGGAATTACAATACCTCCGCCACCAAAACAGGCCAAAAATGAAGCCTGTGTTTGCGACACAAGCGACAAAAGCGAACAAGAACGCTTTAGGCAATTCCTCGCGGCAGAATTGCCAAAATTCAATTACATACAGGGGCCGACCAATCTAACTTCGCACAAAATTCGCCTCAAGAACCACGTTCCAATTAAACAACGCTACCGTCCGCGAAACCCTGCCATGCAAAAGATTATCGATGACGAAGTTAAGGAAATGGAGAGCGCCGGGGTCATCGAACCGTCACGGAGCCCATGGAGCTCCCCCGTCGTGATAGCCAAAAAGAAGGACGGCCGGCCGCAATTCTGTATCGACTTCCGGAAGGTCAATGAAACTTCCGAGAAGGACGCATACCCCCTGCCTCAAGTAGAAGCCACTTTAGACAAGTTGAGAGGAGCATGGTACCTCTTAACCATTGATCTAAAGAATGGCTATTGGCTATTGGCAGGTACCGCTTGCACCTGAGAGCCGTCCGATCACCGCCTTCACAGTGCCGGGGCGCGGGCTGATGCAATTAAGGGTTATGCCGTTTGGCCTCCACTCCGCACCGGCCACGTTCCAAAGATTATTTGACACCGTGCTCGGCGCGGAGCTCGAGCCAAATGTATTCGTCTATTTAGACGACATTATTGTCGTAAGTCCGGACCTCGAGTCGCATTTACAATACCTGCAGGAGGTATTTAACCGATTACGACGGGCCAAACTGCGGATAAATCCGGAAAAAATGTAAATTCGGCGCCGATCAGCTCCGTTACCTCGGTCATCTAATCACACGAGACGGCATTAGCACCGACCCCGAGAAAACCGAGGCCATTACCCGCATTCCACCGCCGAGAAATATCCGCAAAGTACGGCAATTTTCGGGATTACTCTCGTGGTACCGTCGGTTCATAGAGAATTTTTCGGATCGCGCCCGACCCCTCACACGGCTGACGAGCAAAAAAGTAAAATGGCAATGGACCGAGGCTGAGAATAGCGCGTTTAACTCGTTAAAAACCGCGGTCACCACCGCGCCGGTACTAGCTTGCCCCGACTTTGGCAAAAAAATTCCTTCTACAGACCGACGCTTCCGAATTCGAAACTCAAGGCCGTTCTCACGCAATATCACGGGGACAAAGAACGCGTGGTGGCATATGCCAGCTGTACCCTCAACGGGGCCGAACGCAATTACAGCGTCACAGAAAAGGAGTGTCTAGGGGATACTCTGGGGGATTAGAAAAATGCGGCAGTTTTGCTTTTTGAGCAAGTGCTTCAGCAGCAGCTACTATATGCTCCGCAGCCTCCACACAATCTTTGATGGGATTCATATTGCTAGTGCTTAGACAATACCACTTAGACTCATTAACGGAAAAAACTTTCTGCATACTTCTGCGCTCTGCATCTCTTTGTTTTTATATGCTGGTGCAGCGGATATCCCCAGCACGTCCACTCGTATTCCCGCGCAAAAATTAAATTCATTAACAATATGCGAATTAACAAATTTTATGTGGACGTTTAAACATCCTGCTGGACGTTCTAATCAGAACTACTTTTCTTAGAAATAACACTGAGAACAGTAGAGCGTCTCCGGATTCAGTTCGCAGTATCCGTAGCATTCTGATTAAGACTACGCGTTATTCTTAGCATGCGTCTTGCATTTGCGAGATCAGCCGTAACTCTATATAAAACTTCTCAGGACTTCAAGCGTCGTTGACGCTTCCGTTGCAACCGTTTAACGCGCGTTGCGGTTTTCCTTGTACTATATATACATATATATATATATTGTGACGTGACACCTTTTCGGTGTCCGTCACAGGGTAATTAATACGGCCGCACGGAGGGCGGTAGGCCCGCGTCTCTCCTTATTTAGAAAGAGCGACCTATCTTATATTGCGTGGCGTCTCGTAAGACGCCGGTTTTCATATATCGAAACAGCTGCCGAGCAAAACGCGCGCTGATCACGCGCCCGCGATTACGATCTTTTGTATTGATTTTTGGTCATTTCTGTAAAGGGAGCCGCTGTGCGGCTAATAGTTTTGTGTGTGTGTCGTCCCGTCCGTTACAGCGATCCGAAGGAGAGGAGTTAATTAGCAATCAGTCTCACGAGAAGAAGAGAGAAGAAACAGAGCGAACAGCCAAGAGAGAGACAGGAGCGTACGAGTCGAGCGGTCAAAGGGCGAGGAATGACCGGTTATCTCGGAGAGGGCGGTCGGAAAAGGCGCCACCCTGACACTTACGACGTTGTCGGGATCCGATGAGCGTGTACGACCCGCCGACCCGAAGTGGAGGATACGCCTTAGAAAGCTGCGGAATCTTCCACAGGACTCGGGCGGTAAGGGCCCGACGCGGCTCTACAGTCGCCCTTGGAAGGACAGCGCAGATCTACGCAAGTGGCGATCAATCACCGCGCTCCGCGACGCGTCGCCTGATTGGCTGATTAGCGTACGCAGGGGATCTAGCGGAACGCGGAAGCCGAACGCCGCAAGACTCGAGAGACATTGTTGTGCGAACCAGCAAAGAGAGCGTGGGCTGCCGGAGAACCTCCGGAAATAGTGCGTGCCAAAGTGCGAAATTGAGTCTCGGTGCCGAACACCTGCTGCCTAGGGGGAGCCGAGGATATCCCGGTGCCTAAGCCCAGGAACAACGAGTAAAGGCTGATTGCGAGAAGCTGTCGCCGCCAAGTGAGTGCTTCCAGGTTTCCTATCCCCCCCGCAACTGCATGTCGCAAGTCCGTTTTTCCGCGTATACCGTTCCGGCGACTCGAATTCCGTTGGCCAAGGTCGCAGATTCAACGCGGAGGTAATCGCGTTAATTATGATCGCGAGATATGGTAGCTGTCAGGTTTAACAGTGCATTGCATCGGTCAATTGTAAAGATCGCTCTCTCTCTCTTTCGTGGTCGCCACAGTGTTCTATGTCTTGTACCGTCTAACCGAAATTGTTGTCGATCCGTTCTAATTTATTTGTTTTCGCGTTGTATTGAGTGTAAATTGTAGCGTAGTCTGAATTAATTACCGTGGTTCCGGGTCGGGTCGCTATTGTCTATTTCTGCGAAGCGCGTTCCGGGCTTATCGTGTTTACGTCGGGGCGCTAGAAGATTGCGTCAGCGGGCGAGAAGAACGATACGAGTTCCCGTCGCGTGCCGTCGCTTGCCGATGTCGGGATAATTTTCCCATCCAGCCGCACGAAATATTATCGCTCTTATTAACTATCACATACTTGCGATCAGCCGTCAACTGGCCACTAAGAAATCGTGGCTAAAACCGCGCTACCTCCGTTACACTAACCGTCCACGATTTCTGTCATTTTTTGTCGTTGCGTCGTGTATGTGTGCCGCGATTACCGCTTGCCGACGACCGGGTCCAAGCTCTGTATACGACATATGATATTGTAAACAAGCGGAAGGCCGCTACAATCACAAGCTGTCGCACCTAAATATATTCTCTGTTAACCTGCTTATCATACAACTGAGCTGAGTTTCTTTCTCGTCCTAAGCCTAAAGCCGCCTTCCAAACCCCCGCCTTTCCGTTTCAGATTCTGAGTTCCCGTGAAGCATTCTTTTGGCGGAGAAATTGCCGTCACGTCCGACTACATTGGTGAATTCATTATCTTGTGTTTGTGTGGCGTGATTCTCACGCCTGGCGCCCAAGTTTTGTTCCTAGATTTGTTCGAGTGAGCCACGGACGTGCCGAAGGTGTGTGTGACGTTCTCGTACACCACTCGAAACGAGAGTAATAAAAATTCAAGATACAGTCGCTCACAATATATATATATATATATATATTGTTGCGAGATGCGGCACGTGTCGTCCACACGGTATTAGAAGATGTTCGTAGAACGATCGATCGCTCTGGAGGCTTTTGTTCGGGTAGCAACAAAGTTGTTTACGGCGAGGTTCAAAGAAGAGTGAGCCGCCGGATTCGGAATCGTCGACAGGCTGGATCATCGGCTCTCGAGATTTCTTTACGTTTTCCGTGGTCTTTTGTAACGCGTTCTCTAATAAAACTTAAGTGTGTTATACGCGGTGTTCTCTTTTCTTTCCGCGGAGCGCAGTAACTCGGCGGTGACACGAGTAAACGCTGCCGTAAGTGCAACAATATATATTCATATCAGAGATGCCATTTCGTGCAGGACATCATCGACAGCATCGAAGCGGTGGGGATTGATGGGGGTTTGCCGCCTCGATGCTCGTACGCATACAAGCGAGAATCACGTCCGTGTGCGTGACGTCACGCTCGACTGGCAGCTCTTGGAAGAGTGCAGAAAGTATGTTCTGTCTCTTTTCCACTAAGGCGGCCACGAGACAACGCACGTAACGCGCTCGTTACATATGCCAACGCTTTTCGTTAGACTGCATTCCGATATTTAGTGCCAGTAGTGGTAATCTATAACACATGTAACGTGAAGTATAGATGTTGAGTACTGGCATTGAATATAAAAACGCAGTTTTCTAATCTTGTAAAAAATCACGATATTATTCAAATAAAATATATACATAACATATTTGTAAAGAAATTATTAATACCTAACATTTAACAGTAAAGTCATAAAAAGATTTTAGAATATTAATATAATAAATTTTTATATATATATTTGGTAATATTAAACTTTTTTTATCAAATACGTAAATAAACTTATCGTATAATTACGGGTGATACTCTATTGACCACAGTACGATTCGACACCGCTCGATTCGACACAGATTTATTCGACACCAAATTATTCGACACCGTACG
>NW_018021750.1:10753-22373 GCF_002006095.1 Pseudomyrmex gracilis
TTTGTCCGGATTTAAGTGGCGGACCCTGTATGTATAAGTCAATTACTTAATAACATTATTTGCATCTAAAATGTGATATTTGTCCCATCATATTAAAACTATAAAACTATTTGTAAATATGTCAATATACATAAAATATTTTTTGTAATACATATTGGTACTTAACATGTATAAATTTTTATTTTCAATATTTAAATAACAAAAAAAATCCTATTTTATTGATCCATAATCTTAAAATATTTGAATCTTATAAATGTTATAATAATGTGTTTACTTTCGACGCGCGCGGTCTTCACTCCCTCCCCCCTTGCTTGTTTCACACGTTACGATCTCTATATGGGGACAGCCCGATTTGTCGAATAAGTTGACAACAAAGCGTTTTTTACCAAAATGAAATCTCATTTCGTGCAATTTTTGATAACTCTCGTCACAGTTGTTATATGTAATCAAAACTTTGTTACCGAGGTCTTTTATATTACAGTGTTATGTACTTTTGCAATAATTATATATTACAAAAGTACAATTTCCTTTAATAATATTATAAATACTTGTAATATGCAAATTACTATATTAATAAATTGGTACGTCCTGAGGACTCCACGGGCCCCTTGTTCTTGCAACGTGACACGCCGACATACAATAAATTTCTTTTTTTTCAGAAACAATAAATAATACGAACGGACTCGGACTTCGACGCGATAGACGCGCAAATAGAAATTGTGTTGACGCCCGAAAACAATAAACCAAGCCTAGCAACAATCCTAAAAATTCCTTCGTAGACGATAGTGAACAGAAAGTTTTATTATTGTATAAACATCCCGAGTAACTTTTCAAACAAACCCGGATATCTCCGGGCCAGGAAGAACACCACTCATAAAAATTAGACTAGCCGGAGCAAGTAGAACTCCGGCGCCACGAGCAATTTTATTATATACAAATAGGAACGGGTCTAGGTGGCGTGATCAAAAACCAACACTCTCCTTTTCCGGGTGGCAGCCGAATTTTTCGGAAGGGCTACTTGCGGTGTATAGCCGTCTCGGGTGGCGTCCGAATTATTTCTTTTTTCCTTCCTAAATCACGGAAACAAACAAAACCCGCTTATTTCCAAATATCAGTCTTAGAATCATGACACATCCAAATTTATTCCTATCATTAAATCTATCGGAACCTAAAAAATGAGACAAAACCAAAATTATCAATTGACATAAGAAAATACATTTCTAAGATGATCTAAGTTGCGTAAACATGGGTTAAAGAGGCTGTAACGGAGCCGATTTCTTTGGCTTCGCCCGGCCTTCCACCTGCCGGACAGCTCGGTCGGTGCCAAGGTTCGGGGAAGGGGAAGGCGAGAAATTGCGACACTTAATCCGTGTTTTATGCTGTAATGTACTTGTTATTTATTCCACTTAATATATTTACAATGGGTTTTAAATCCGCGGTGTCGGTTGATTACAATCTAATTTGACGGCGGAGTTCTTGTCAATGCGTTTGGACTATTCAATGCATTAGATTTACTTAGTGCTTGATTCCGCGGCGCCGGTTGATTAATTTAGTACGGTCGGCGGAATTCTTGTCGGGCGTTTACGCGCGGCTTTAATTAGTGCGTTCGGAGCGGCGGGCGCGGTAATTACTTAAATCTAATGCGGGACACATATTTACACGGGCCTTATATACAGATTAGTCGTGAGAACGACTGTTTTTGATGTGGCGGTTATAACGGCCGTTTGTGCGCCGGAGCGCACGGAAGTCGAGACTCTCTCGACGAGAATCGGTATGGCGGCCGAGTCAGCACCTCGGATTGCCGGAAGTCGGTTTCCCGAGTCAACACCTCGGAGGAAATAATTGGTAATGGCGGCCGAGTCAGCACCTCGGATTACCGGAAGTCGGTCTCCCGAGTCAACACCTCGAGGGGAATAATCGGTAGTCGGTCTCCCGAGTCAACACCTCAGAGGGAATAATCGGTAATCGGTCTCCCGAGTCAACACCTCGGGGGGAATAATCGGAAGCGGTATCTCCGAGTCAACTCCTCGGAGCGGGATAGGAATGGCTTTCGAGTCAGTTCCTTGAGCGCCGGGAAAGGAATAGGTCCTTTCTGCTCAGATCGGCCAGTTTTATACCCCGGAGCGGCCTACGGTCCGTCCGGGGTCGGCGTGTGGAACGCGGGTGTTTGCGCGCCGCGGCATGCACCTGTCGGCTGATAAGCGCGTGTTTGCTCCGTGTCGCTATAGGCGCGTCGTCGATCTTATAGCACGCGGTCGCTCGCATAATTTAATCTATATCTAATCGAAAAGACATTTAATCTATATAAGTAACTAATAATAATAATAATATAAAACTACAATGATATAATAATAATACAAAAAAAGAGATATATTTACACCGGAAGAAAGAAAGAAAAGAAAAAAAGAAATATTCGTGACGGGGTTCGCCCCGTCACAAGGCTGGCACTAAACAACTCGTATTCCCTCTCTCTCTCACACTTGCACCCTAGTGTATAGATTACTTTGTACCAAACGATCATGCGCTCCGTCATTGTATTAGTTTCAACACACCTGTATGTTAGTAATTGCTAAGATTTTGATTTGTCTGTTTTGTAATAAATATAACTACTTTATAATGTGTGGAATCAATCTAAAGAATTATTTTTTGATATCTTTCTCTCCATACTACCCACTCTCACTTCCTCGTTAAAATCGCTAGGTCCCGTCCTTGGTAAATGAGATTTGCGTCTCAGACCTAAAAAGGGACCAACAAGCGAGTGTTCGCTAAACAGAGTAAGATCGGCGTACGCCGTTGACCTGTCGACGAATATAAACAAACTCGCTCAACTCTCTCACAGCGAGACTTCCGTGTCTACTGTAAAGAGAGATATGGAAAACAGCGCGTTTACTGTTGCGTCACACCACAGCCCGACCGCATCCATGGGCCAAGACGTAACATAGTGCGTAAAATTGGGGGCTCGTCCGGGATTGAAAGTGGGATCTTTGAGATGTCGGGATAACCACGAAGTTTACGTCCGATAAAGACAAAATTGATAAAGCTTATAACACAGCGATCAAACCAAAACCGCGAAAAAAATTCTCAACACCCGCAGCTACCTCAACGCCAGAACAAACGGCAGGCCCTTCGCCTCCTTACCCCAGCGAAACCGTACGTAATCTATTTGCCATTTCCGCAACTTTACCCCGTACGCCGATACAGCCAACCTCAAAATTTAGCGACACTATCATTAATCGAACCGTCGTCGGCTTCGATACCCTGGCTGCCGACGATCTTGGCAGTTTTACGCTAGCATTACACGACCTGAAACACGAAGTGCTAAATTTAAACGATACTGAGTTCAAAACTATGGCTCAACCAAACCATTTCGCCACTTTACAATACGCGGTAGAAGCCGTACCCTTCTTTGACGGGACGAACATTCCGGTAAATTATTTTATTGAAGGGTGCGAAGAGGCAAAATCCATGCTTCTAAAGGAAACCGAACAACAATTTACAAAAATTATAAGAACAAAATTAGTAGGCAAGGCGCGTAATAATATACGATACCAGGATTTTAATAGCATAGGTCAATTAACTAAATACTTAAAAGAAATTTACGGATTGTCTAAAGATTTACATCAATTACAAGGCAAACTAGGATACATTTGTCAAGGAAACAAAAAAATGTTATTAATTATACAAATAGTGTTAAAATCTTAAGAAAGCAATTATTTGAGGCATATGAGGATTCGCAAAGTAGTTTACACACACAGAGCGTTAAAGAACTCGAGAAAAATATAATTCAGTATTTAATCAGGGAATTAAAACCAGAAATTGAACGGAGAATCTCTAAAAATGTAAACTTTCAGGAAACTATATTCAAGGCTTTAGAAATAGAAAGGAAACTTGGCGCAATGGCAGATTTACGGCAAAAAAATCATATTATACACGAGAATAAACCTCAATCTTGTCAAATATGTTTTGAGGAAAATCATTCGGCTATAAATTGTAAGAACGTTAATCAAAGTCATAATAAATTTTACTCGCAGTCCGAATTAATATGCCAAATCTGTAGGAAGCTAGAACATAGTGCCGATAAATGTTGACGTTACGATTCATTGTTTTATCATTCTAGAAACACACAAGAAGAGTCTAATATTTGTCAGTTATGTAAGAAATTTGGTCATAGTATTATAACATGTCAAACAATAATAGAAATTTTCTCTTAAATAATCGCATAAATTGTCAGTAGTGTGACAAGCCAGGACATGTAGCTAACGATTGTTGAAAAAAAGAAGCTAAAGAGCGTAGTTCTGAATTAAATCAAATTATTTGCCAGATTTGCACCACTTACGGTCACATTGCCAAAAACTGCCAAGTAGATGAAATTCAATCCAGAAATAGCTTTCTTTGCCGTAAAAAAACGAACCATTTAATAATTAAAGATTGTCAGTTGCGTATCGCTAACAACGATCATAGAGCAGTAAATAATCAAGGTAATGAAACGTCGCGTATGCATCACACAAACTTCGCACCCACAAGTAGCAACAAAAAAAATCAGATATTCAGACTTATAAACACGAATCGAATTTACATCTTGAAGTCTAATCGCGAGCATATTAAACAAAGGAGAATCGAAAAGGAAAAAACAGTTTTTGCAACTACTATGTTAAACATATCTGAGCCAAAATTAATTAAGGAAAATCTCGCATCTACTGATACTAGCGTTAAGAATTCAAAAATCTTTTTAAATTTACACGACAACAAGAATTCTCAGAATATTAATATTAATGAGAATATTGAAAGAAGAATCAAAACTAAGAAACAAAAATCTCAAATAAAAAAGGAAAAGAAAATAAGGAAAAGTAACTTCAAGATTTGTGAGAAAAATGATTATCAAATCCTCACTGAAGTAATAAACAATTCTCAGGAAGAGGAAAAATATCAAATTACTCCTAAATTAATGAAAATATCTTCTGAAGTTCTTGTTAAAAAACGTCTATCTAAAAACGTAAATAATTCCCGAATCTTTACCAGAAGTTTTCAAACTTCTCTAAAAAAATCCTTCAATTCTTCCTGGAAGAGTAAATTACCAAACTCTTTCAAAAATCCCTGGAGAGGGAAGTATCCAAACCTCTCTTGAATTCTTTGAATCCGATTGCGAGGAGGGAAGTAACCAAACCTCACTGCGCAATTCGACNTTTTTAAACAAAAATGTAAAGGGAAAAGGTGGTTCCTCAATATGAAAAATAAAATTATCAAGATTCGGAACAAATATAAGAAGAAATAACAAAGAGAGATTTATGTATGTATCTGACAAAGATCTTCAAAAAAAAATGGCAAGGAAATACATCAAGTTTCAATGAGAAAACTGCAAGTAGCAAAACTCAGAAGAAATTATTCTCAAAAACACTTAAGGCATCACGAATAAACTCGCAAGCAATGATAGATAAATTTATGCAGAAACAAAAGTCAAAACACAAGAGTAATATTTTAGAAGAATTGTCAAAAAAACCGAAAAAACAATTAACACTTCAAACCAGAAATACGGATCCTACTTATTTACCACCGGAAAAGTACAACATATACTCGATTATGCCGTCTACAGATCCAGTAAATTCAGGAGAAATCAAACATAAAATAAACGACCAGATAAACGTTTGTAAGTCCAACATTTCCAGTCTAAAAAACGTCAATTCAACTTATCTGCTACCAGAATCTCATGGAAAGAAAGAAATAAGAAATGATAATTTGAAATCCGATCTTCTCAACATCAAAGACTACAAAAAATCTATCTCAAGATACAAATGCTTAAAAAAAAAAACCCTACATTCTGTATCATCCACATGGAAAGAATCTTACACGCCACCCACAACATCGCCTCACGAGGAATCATCACGTCACAAAGCAATTATGTTCAACCAGACGCAAATAGCAAACTAAGGTCCAAAAATCGGTTTAATAAGAACGCCAAAAAAGTTTGAAGAAACAAGAGATAACGCCAGAGCTACTAAGAGAAGAACCGATCCACCAGACAAATTTATCAAAAGAATTCGACGCATAAGAGCAAGGTAGTTAAACGACCCGGAAGTAAAAAGACGGATACGCCGCATAGTAATTTCAACATGTCGTTATCCAGCAGAGGAACATCAGCGAACCCTCACCATTTGACTTAAGAAAACCGATAAGTAGAAATAAACCTATGTTACTCACTGTCAACCTTACGAAGATTTAAGGTAGCAAAAATTTACATTTCTTATTTTTTAATACACGTTGAAAAATCTTAATATAAAGAGAAATTTACCATTTTGACAAAAACGTAGAACAAAAAAATAAAATTATAAAAAATGTACATTATAAAAACTATAAAATATTACACCATAAAAATATTTACACTATAAGAAATATTCTAGATAGTTTTAAGGTTTTTACATATATTAGTATTAGTTATAAGAAACAAAACACATTATTAACGATTGCAAGGCATGAACCACGATTGCAATTATTCGTAAAATAAGACAAAGCTAAGCACATTACACTCGAACCGGTTACTCTAACATTAACATTAACATCGACTCAAAACTAAAATGCAATATTTTGCCCCGATAAATAATCACATTAAAAAAAGGAAAGCAGTTATAGAAATATTTTGTTATAGAATTATCCTTTCTCCCTTTTCTCAATTATACATCGTATCATAACGTACACACACATAACATATCCTAACAGCTCAGATAAAATTGTACCATTATAAGTTGTAACAGCAACAATCTTAAAGTCTAAGTTGCTGTACGTAATTTATGTATAACTACTTCTGCATAACTGTGCAAAGCTATATAATTAGTCTAGCGTTTTAGNTTTAAAATATTATTATTATTTCTATTTCTGAACAATTTTCCTTTGATTACTTATTTTAGATTTATATTTTTGTTCTTAAATTTTCATGCACTATTTGATCGTCAAATAAAGTTAAGTGTCAATACCTCACTTTCAAGGGACATGAAAAAAAAACATAATACAAGGTCACCACACTGCTTTTCTGTTGGAGAAAACCAACTTGCAATCATTAATACTCTTCCAATGCAACATTCTGCTGTTTTACTAGCCCTACGCGGCTTGTCTTTCTACCTTAGGAGTTGCATCTCACAACCTGTCTGCAAAAAGAGAATTTATTTACACGTCACACGGAAAACCAACTGCATTATTGCAACGAGAGAAAGGACGCCTATGTACGTTGCAGGAAAAAATTCCTGACACGAGATAAGGAATAACAAATTACGAAACCTCTTGAACATTGAAAGGATCAACGAGTACAAACCAGAGCAAGACTCAAGCACTCTATCCAGTAAGTCCATTTTAATGTGGTATTTAATAAAGATGATCACATAGCTGCCGTTATCAACTAGGTTTTATTATGGATGCGTGTGTATGTATGTGTATGAGTACGCGCATGCATATATGTATATGTGTATGTATATGTATATATATATATATATATATATATATTGAAAAAAACTATACAAAGGAAAAAGGTTCACTAAACTTTCAAAACAATATGCAATACAAAAAATAATATAAAAACAAAAATAAGAGCGCATAATGTCATGAATCACTTATTATTAAAACAAATAGTAATAAAAACGGTAGTACTAAGAAAACTATAATAAGTAACGGTTAAGAAAAGAATGATAAGAAGGACAAAAGAAATGATCTTCGAGATTGTATTCTTACAACAAATCACACTTTTTCGTGTGTAACACACCAGAGTACTTACATAAATTAAAAGCACATGTAAAGATCAATTACACAATTCTCAAACGAGATCTTCTTTCCTCCTTCTTCTCAGAGAAAAGCGAGAGACGACCGCCAGCCAACCCAAATCTTGAAACCTTGCAAGAAAAAAAGCACCCTTTTTTCTTCTCTTTGCAAATGTTAGGCACCCCCAACATTTGTCTAACGCGGGGGGTGTTACGTCCTGGGGACTCCACGGGCCTTTTTTTCTTGCAACGTGACGCGCCAACATACAATAAATTCCTTTTTTTTAGAAACAATAAATAACACGAACGGACTCGGACTTCGACGCGATAGGCGCGCAAATAGAAATCGTGTCGACGCCCGAAAACAATATACCGAGCCTAGCAACGATCCTAAAAATTCCTTTGTAGACGATAGCAAACAGAAATTCGGCAGCAGTCACCTGAAACAAAAAGAAGAATTAGAAAAAGTCTAATAAGTTTGAATTGTTGGCCAAACTTCACCAGGGAGCTAGATTTGTGGTGATACAACAACTGGTAGAATGTCAGCCACAATTGAAATTGTTAGTTTTCAATGTGTTTGGTGTGCGTGGTTTACTCGGGCTGTCTGAGCGTCTTGAGCAGGCAAAGTTGTAGGGTTAGCCTTTTGCGAAACCACCAACAACTAACATCGCCTAAGGTAAACGTGTGTAATTGTCGCAGATGTTTTGCGTACGCACAGATCTGGTGTAGATTGTGCGATCGTGCGACTTTCGCGCACAATTAGATTTTGGCCATACTAACCGGCTGTGAACTCAGGACGTTAGGTAGCCACAAAAAATTAATTGTTGGCAAAACTTGGTAGCTAAAGAGAACTTTGGTAGAAAAAAGGAGTTGCAAAGTCTCAGCCACAATTACAAAAGTTTTTTTGTTGTGGCCATGACCAGAGACTAACATTGGTCAAAATTTTAATTGTTCAAGATAATGCGTGTGTGTAGTGGTCGTCAAGTAAAAAAGCGCTGCACCAAGTTTGGCCCACAATTAAGATGTTAGGTACTTACCTCGGGTTGTCAAGCCAGATCATAACTTTGGGGTAAAGATGTAATTGTCAGCGAAACTGCGTCGGTATGCAAGTCTGCAATAGAGTAAGTGCCTCGTAAAGTTTAAGCAACAATTAAGATGTTAAGTGTTTATCTCGAAAAAAGTGTAATTGTTGAAGTCAAGTTGAGAATAGAATTTTCTAAAGTAACCTTTGCGGTTTTGGTCAAAAGTATACACATTTAAAATTTTGCGTGTTTGTTCAGAATATCTAGTTTTGGTAAAAAGTTTAATTGTTGATGAAACTAGGCCAGAGCGTTTATTTATGGCAAAATAAACGATTATGATCAAAATCTGTCACTTTTAGAAAATTCTGCTTTCATGGTTTGTGCGCATGCGTAAACGCAGAGTGGGGATGGCGCGGCGACTTGGCAAAGCCAAGCGCGCCGAGCGGGAGTGTTGCACGAGCATCCGAGTCGGACGCATAACCATCGTCTCGCTAAAACTATATCTCGAGTGTTTGCGCGGCAAACATCGTAAAAAAAACGAGAGAGCTCAGTACGGGCTACGAGCATAGAACACCTTTGTAAACGTGTAAAGTAAAACTTTGTCGCAATAAAGACTTTTCTTTTTGTAACGTGCGTTGCTGATTGTGTTTTTCCGGACAATCAAGAGTTCCAGGGGAAGCCGTCCGAGGTGCCGGAGATGTATCCGGGTTCCCGTGACGTCGTACGGTGAGTCGGATCTGTGAGAGACTATAACTAACCTGGTTTTCTTGTTTTTTCCCTGGAAAAATAAGTGGCGATCGTGATCTCCGCGCGCCGGAAAGTCAAACGGGCCGGTCACAACCTAACCCTCTGTCAAGAATTGACACGGTTTAACCTAACTTTGTGGTAAAATTCAAAAGTCGGCTAATACGCTTAAATCGGTTTAACTCGAAACATCGATTGCGTGACAAAATTTTCCACAATTCAAATTTTTTTTATTTCTCTTGTTGTGAGTGTAAGATCTTGAGACCGCAGGCTACTGTGGTTGAATCTCCATGGAAGGTACAAGAGCAGGGCCGTGAAACGGTCGGAACCAACAGAAGGACAAGGTCCAAGTCTGTGGGTTGAAAGCTGTCACCCATTACAGAGTGACAACAATAGAAAAAGCAATTAGCCAAGGACATTTTGTTTGTTTAGAGCGAGCGCAAGTTCTTTGCACATTTTAGTATATGTAACCAGTTATTTTAATTTTGTGTCCGTATTGTTTAGCGCTTGGGGTGCATAAGGCCCATGTTAATTTTAATCAGAAATCAAAGAGTTTGTTTATTTCACACACACACACACATTTTGTTTTTCCAGGTAATCCCATTGGGTTAGGGGTTACTCGCCAAACTAACGTTTTACGGTGTTAACTTAAACCTAGAAAAACTCGCGATTTCAATTGTCAGCGAAACGTTTGGGATTGAGTTGTTTACGAGTTTGGAGTGTTCGGGTAAAGTTTGAGCTACAATCCACAATTTGACGAAAGTTAGGTTTACTGACTCGGGCCGGGTTAGGGGACTAACTTTCCAAAAGTGGGTGGTACTGCGTCAACTTGTTAGTTACTCCGGGATAACTCAAACCTAAAAATAACATGAACAATTCAGTCAGAGAAAGAAGGTTAGGAAGGGTACTTATCTGCGTCAAGTTATCCCACGTAGTTTGAACGGGTCCACGTCATCCTAGAGATCCGGCAGCAGTCACTTGAAACAAAAAGAAGAGTTAGAAAAAGTTTAATGGATTTGAATTGTTGGCCATACTTGACTAGTAAGCTAGATTTGTGTTAGTACAACTGGTAGAATGGCAACCACAATTAAAATTGTTAGTTTTTGAGGTGTTTGGTGTGCGTGGTTTACTCGGGCTGTCTGAGCGTCTTGAGCAGTTTCAGGCAAAGTTGTAAGGTTTAACTTTTGCAAAACCACCAACGACTAACATAGCCTAAGGTAAACGTGTGTAATTGTCGCGTACGTACAGATCTGGTGTAGATTGTGCGATTGTGCGAAGTTTCGCGCACAATTGGCTTTTGGCCATACTAACCGGCTGTGAACTCAAGATGTTAGGTAGTCACAAAAAGTTAATTGTTGGCGAAACTTGGTAGATAAAGAGAACTTTGGTAGAAAAAGGGAGTTGCAAAATTTCAGCCACAATTGCAAAAGTTTTTTTGTGGCCATGACCAGAGACTAACATTGGTCAAAATTTTAATTGTTCAAGATAATGCGTGTGTGTAGTGGTCGTCAAGTAAAAAAACGCTGCACCAAGTTTGGCCCACAATTAAGATGTTAGGTATTTACCTCGGGTTGTCAAGCCAGACCCTACCTTTGGGGTAAAGGTGTAATTGTCAGCGAAACTGCGTCGGTATGCAAGTCTGCAATAGCGTAAGTGCTTCGTTAAGTTTAAGCAACAATTAAGATGTTACGTGTTTACCTCGAAAAAAGTGTAGTTATTGAAGTCAAGTTGAGAGTAGAATTTTCTAAAGTAAATTTGGCGGTTTTGATCTAAATTATACACAGTTAAAATTTTGCGTGGTTGTTCAGAATACCTAGTTTTGGTAAAAAGTCTAATTGTTGGTGAGACTAAGTCAGAGCGTTTATTTATGGTTAAATAAACGTTTGCGGTCAAAATCTGTCACTTTTAGAAAATTCTGCTTTCATGGTTTGTGCGCATGCGTAAACGCAGAGTGGGGATCGCGCGGCGACTTTGCGAAGCCAAGCGCGCCGAGCAGAAGTGTTGCACGAGCATCCGAGTCGAACGGGCGTGTTCCGTTTGACCACAGTACGATTCGACACCGATCGATTCGACACCAAATTATTGGACACAAAATTATTGGACACAGATTTATTC
>NW_018021750.1:22895-26301 GCF_002006095.1 Pseudomyrmex gracilis
GGTGTCGAATAAATCTGTGTCGAATCGAGCGGTGTCGAATCGTACTGTGGTCAATAGAGTATCACCCGAGTCGAACGCATAACCATCGTCTCGCGAGGAGTGAATCTCGAGTGTGTGCAAACATCTTGACACACGAGAGAGCTCAGTACAAGTTACTCGTAAAGCGCACCGTTGAAAAACGTGTCCTAAATTTTGTCGCAATAAAGATCATTTTTATCGGAACGAGTGTTGTTGACTGTGTTGTCCCGGACAATCAGCAGTTCCAGGGGAAGCCGTCCGAGGTGTCGGAGGTGTATCCAGGTTCCCGTGACGTCGTACGGTGAGTCGGATCAGCGAGAAACTGTGACTAACCGGGTTTTCTTGTTTTTCCCCTAAAAAAAATATGTGGCGACCGTGATCTCTGCGCGTCGGTAAACCAAACGGGCCGGTCACAACCTAACCACAGGAAACTTTACACAAGTTAAACTTATGTGTAAATCGTAAAACGTGGCGACATCTATAACCGTGTGCAGTAAAAATTACTCACAGAAATCAGTTTAGTATTATTGTAAACTATGGTTACAGTAAGATCTCCGGTAGAGACAAGGGCCAAGTCGAAGATGTCTAGCACAGATGATCCAAGAGGAGCTATCCTCAAGTCGGTAACGGAGAAGATGAAACCACAGTCGTCGGTCGCGTTCACGATTCCAGTTCATGATGAGTTTAATATGGATCAAAGACAGACGCAGACGCTGACTCATTCTCCTGATCTGATGGCGGAAATGCTTCAAAGGATGGAGTTGATGACGAATAAACTAACACAGATCGAACAGTCATCCCGAAGAAGAGGAAAACGAGCTAGCAGCAGCAGCTCGGACAGCGATCGGGGACGTTATAGTCCAATACGAAGTCCGGAAGAAGTACAGATTCCACAAATCCGGCAAGTTACTCAACAGGTTCCGCAACAAATGTGGTTACTTAAGTTACCGAGAAGAGGCTACTTACAAAGTTCTTTCGAAGACCTAAAATTCGGAGGAAAAGACTCTGAAATAAATCCAATGATTTTCTTGAAAAGGTTTGAAAACACCGCAGCTCGTGAAGAAATGAGCAAACCGGACAAGCTTTATTGGTTCTCGAGGTGCCTTACAGGTTCGGCATCTTTGTGGTTCGAGTCCAACGAGTTTGGTACTTACGACAAAGCGGTATTAAAGTTCAAGAACCGATATTGGAATCAAACTACATAAGATCAAGTACGCAGGTCGTTGTATACAGGAAAATACGACGCTGCAAAAATCAAATCGATGGCTGAATACGTGCTAAATTTAAGCAAACAAGCCGGAGTTCTCGATGTTCCAGTGAGGACCAGGAATTTATATCAAATATCTCAAGACACTTTGATCACGAGACGGCGATCGGGATACGACCCGGCGTGACTAATGAATTCTCGCAGTTAGTGGAATATTTGACCCAGTCAGACATGTTAAAGTCAACGCGAGATAACAAGAAAGTTGACAAAAAAGTCGGCGACAAATCAAAAACAACAGACTAGTCCAAAGAAACGACAAAAGTAAGTCGGGATTGGGGGTCGTACGATAAAAGTTAAAAAGCGTTGAAGAATGCAGATAAATTGTACCAAAAGAGTACGTACCGAGAAAAGACGCCGTTACGTAGTGAAGATTTTACTTATCGTAAAAACGGAAAATTTTCAAGAAAATCGGTCAAACAAGAAGCATCGTCCGACAGCGAGGAGGAACAAAGAGAGTCGCAAGCTACAAAGCCAAAGGCAGCTAAGCCAGAAGTAAAATCGGCAAAAAGCGCAAAAGTGGCTCAACCTCCGGCGAAGAAGATACATGCAATCGAGGAGGCCGAATTAGACGAAGTTTCCGAAGAAACGGACCAGTCCGACGAAACAACTTCGGGAATGGTCGATTTCATCACAAAAGATGAAAATTTAAAAGATGTTGAAAAGTTCCTTGCGGAGGAACAGTCAAAGAAAAAAAATCAAGTCAGTGCTACAATACCTGTAAAAATTGGAAACAGGCAGTACATGGCGCTAATTGACACAAGTTCACAGATCAACGTGATTTCCAAAGAGTTGTACGAATTGTTAATTAACACGGGTATAGAAGCAACAACTATCCCGGTTACCAAGCTAACGCTAAGGGGGGCAAACCCGCGGTGTTTAAAACAGCTTTGGAAGTCGAAATAAAGAATTCGAGTTATGTAATCGATTTCTTTGTGGTTAAAAAATTGGTCTACAACATAATCATCGGTATGCAGTTTCTATCGGGACACCGTGCAGTCATAAATTGCGTGGGAGAAAACGTGCAGGTGGAACTCGAGGAAACGCAGCAGGTAGCTGCAATAAATACTTTAACTTTGGAGGAAGCTGAAGCACGCCTGCAAGAAATACTCACAAAAAATGAAGAACTGTTTTCTAACGAAGTGGGCTGTGTAAGTCATTACCAGCATAAAATTTAAATGACAACAACTGTGCCGTTCAAGACAAGAGTGTACCCTATACCGGAAGTACATAAAAGAACAGTTACGGATCATATAAATGATCTTGAGGAACGGGGAATTATTAAAAGAGCTTTGACGGAATATATCAGTCCTCTGGTGACGGTGGTAAAAAAAAATGGGGAGATAAGATTATGCCTGGACGCGCGTGAGCTAAATAAGCGCATGNCAGGAGATCATTCCCAACCGCCAACTATAGAGGAAGTTTTCAGGAGAATTGGAGATCGTAAGTTCTTCACAACTTTAGACGTAACAAAAGCTTTCTGGCAGATACCGTTGGAACGGGAGAGTCAGAAATTTACCGGATTTTTATTTAACAACCAANCGTATTGTTTCTGTCGTTTACCCTTTGGGTTAAAAACGTCAGAGGCATTGTTCACAAGAGCAATGAATCTCGCTTTAAATAAACAAAATCTCGACTATCTAACAGTCTATCTCGACGATATACTGATTGCATCAAGAACTCGAGAAGAACATCTACAACATCTCAAGTGTGTATTGGAAAAACTCAGGGAAGTCGGTTTCCGACTCAATAAAGATAAGTGCCAGTGGGCACAAAATAAAATTACTTTNCTTGGACATACGTATTCTGAGATCAAGGCATTGATCAACCAAGAAACTCGAGACGCGGTAAAAAATTTTTCTACATCGCGTAATAAAAACAGTTGCAATCGTTTTTAGGAACGGTTAATTGGGACAGGCGTTTTGTAAAATATTTTGCAAAACTCGTAGAGCCACTAAATGCGTTGTTGAAGAAGGACGTGAGGTTTGTTTGGACAAGTACACATCAGCAAGCGTTCAATAGTGTCAAAACGGCGGGTGATACTCTATTGACCACAGTACGATTCGACACCGCTCGATTCGACACAGATTTATTCGACACCAAATTATTCGACACCGTACGATT
>NW_018021750.1:26936-30159 GCF_002006095.1 Pseudomyrmex gracilis
GGTTTAGGTGCTAAGTTGTATCAATATTCGGACAAACACCCAGAACAAGAATTTGTGTTAGCATACGCTAGTAGAGGTCTCAAGGGCGCTGAAAGAAATTATACGATAACCGAGCTTGAATGTCTGGCTTTGGTTTGAGCGTTGCGTAAGTGGCACACAGTGTTAATGGGCCACCGGATAAAAATCCATACCGATCATCAAGCTCTTAAATTTTTCAGCTCTTGTACGGAAAGCAGCTCGCGTATAGCGAGGTGGTTTGCTTTTTTGCAAGAATTTGATTTGGAGATTCAGCACGTAGCCGGAAAGGAGAACTTTATAGCCGATGCTCTATCTCAAAATTTCGCGGAGACCAGTGCAAGACGACGTGAGGATAACACTAAGTTTGTCGCTCTAATTAACTTTCCACGTGACGGAGAAAATATTGACGGTCTTTTAGATCTAATCCACGAAGCACAAACTAGTGACCCTAATGTGCAAACGTGGATACGAAAAAGTCCACACATTTTTGTGAGACGAGAAGGCGTGGTTAGACAACGGGAAGACGGAATCGAACGAGTACTGGTACCCGATGTAATCGCGTGGGAATTAGTGAATATTGTACATAGGTATCTTTTACATTTTGGTACAGATAAAGTAACTGATTTCCTGAACAGCTATTTCGCAATATCAAATGTCGATCAAATAGTCAGGGATGTAGTTGCGTCATGTTATGTGTGCATGGCAACAAAATATTACACACGCGCCACAGTTGGCGAATATTATTACGAAATTCCAACAAAGCCAAGTAAAGTAGTATCGTTGGATTTGTTCGGTCCATTGCCACAAACCGCGGCCGGTTACAAATACATTTTAGTATTGTGTAATCAATTCTCTAAATTAACAAAATTATACCCGTTAAAGAATCAGAAGTTAGACACTGTGTGCCGGGTGTTGTACAAAAATTACTTACCGCAAGTAGACGTACCAGACGAAACACTAACGGATAAGGGGGGACAATTTATCACGGAAAGATGGCAAATGTTCGGGGAGAACAATGGCTGTAAAACCAGACAAACGTCGCCTTACAACCCGCAGTCAAATTCTGTGGAAAGGATTATGCGTGAAATTGGACAAATCATTCGAGCATATGCGCACGGACGTCATCACACTTGGGACAGAATCGTGCCAAGGCTGGAGAAAGTGATTAACATCACTACGCACAGAAGCACAGGATTGAGGCCGGTGGACCTACATCAAAACGTTGAATATCAAAAGGACGTACATCCATTGTTGATTCCAGACCAAGAACCGGTACCCGACGTTCGTGACCTTATCAAACTAGCACGAAAAACGCTTGTGGAACGTCAGGAAGAAAGAAGAAAACAAGCTCAGAAAAAACAAACTGCGCCGCAGTATAAAGTCGGAGACATGGTATGGGTGAAAATTCATCGACGCTCCAATGCAAGTCGCAGGTTAACAAGAAAAATTCACCTGGTGTACAACGGACCATATCGAATTAAAGAAGAAATTCGAGCTAATGCATAATTAATCGAAAATATCGACGGATTGACAATTGGCGTTTATAATTCGCGTTAATTAAGACATTGTGAAGCCAAGTATCGTCAAGCGGCAGTAATGAGTCTGAAAGAAAAACAAAAATAGAGCAAAATTAAAAAACCAATGCAAGTCATAAAAGCTACCTTACCTGAAATTGGTAACAGAGTAATCCCTAATAATCCTTTCGATAGAAAATATCCACAAGTTCCTAAAGAAGACGTAAAACGATTATCACATGAATATAATCAAGAGATACGGGACACAGGTAAATATCATCAGAAGTCGGAAACATTGAGACAACGATTGTTTGATGCAACACCAGAATGTCAAAGATGGTTGTTGGATAAAATTAACGGCGACAGACAATTCAAAGCGAATTATTACGCAGAAGATCTTCGAATGGCGGAAGTTGAACAAAAACAAGCTGAAAAGAAAAGAAACCTAAAAGAAAAGAAGAAAGATCAGTATAGATCAAAGGAAAAGAAAACAGTGAATTCGTACTTACCTGATGAAGATATCCAACAAAGTCCCACGAAGAAACGTCGATCCAGCCAAGGAAGCAAGGAAATCCAGCATCCGGCAAAGCAGCAACATCTGGAACAGAAAAAAAGGATTAGTAAACAAAAAAACGCAAAGAAACAAAGTTCATCTAAAGTTTTGGAAAAAGATAAAAGGTTAAGAAAATTAAAGCAAAATGTTTCTATAACATCAAATAGACCTGTGAGACAAAAATCACTAAAAATGATAAAAATCAGAAAACCTAACCGGGTTAGTCCGCGACAGGTGTCACAACCTAACCGAGTTAGTCCAAAATCTAATTGTGAAAATTTTGTGTCAAAACTGTGACCGAGGTTAGGTTATATTTGGCCGGGTACTCACGCTTTGCGCCTCTGTTCACGGTCGCTAGGTAATTTTACCTTCAATTAAGGTTTTACTGATTCCTTTTTGTTTCAGGTGTTCCAGCAATTCTTCAACACAGGATTACACCTTTCAGGATGCTCAGAATATCGCACAGGTAAGTTTTATACACATACAGTTTACGATTTCACAAACAGTTTATTTAACATATATTTCTGTCTTTCAGGTTTACAATAGTACATATGTCGTGTATATCTACGGTTATCAACTACTATTTGCGAGTGTATCACAAGTTTTCTTTTGTCACGCAACACGGAACGTCTTGAGACTCGTGATTAGACTGTTCAATATGGCGTCGCCTTCTTCCTCGTGCCGGCGCGGCGGCGAGCGGCGCGCATGCGCAGTAGACACACCGGCTTTTTAAATGCATAGGATAAGGCTTTTGCCGTACATGTAAATGTTGTTTGTGTGAATTGGATGTGTGTGGGCTATTTTTTATTTTCTATTCGACTATTTTAACTTATACGTGTGAAGTTTTTTACCTGCTACTTAACGGCTGAAAATTCGTGTGGATGATGTATGTGTCCCGTGTATTTGTGTTACATAGGTATGAGCTCTTATCCGACTATTTTATTGTATGAGCGGTATAACCCAAAATATCTGATTAAGGTTAGTTATTAGTATGTGTGGGATGTGTATTATACGTATGTATGTGTTTGGTGTATGATTGGTGTTTTAGTCGTGAGTTTTCTTGTTTATCCTGTGTGAATGTGAAATGTGTGATTAAGAGCTGAAACTTGTCTTGTATTTTGTGTGAGTGTTTCCCATT
>NW_018021750.1:31074-35889 GCF_002006095.1 Pseudomyrmex gracilis
TTGAAGTGTAAACTTGTTTAATAAACCATATCTTTCATTTTCGATTTTTAATTCACGTAGTCCGGGAACTTTCCGGACAAACTGTGTATGCAATACGAATTTGTCCTTATCCTGCACATTTTTTTTCTCAGGGTTAACACCCGTAAACTCTTACTTAGCCTACCATATGGTGTCCGTGAGGTGTGTACATATGTGTGTATGACTTGGTGTATGTTTCGTGTATTATGTCTGTGTTGTATGTGTATTAACCGCGCGTGTGTAGGGAAGTGTGATAACGTGTGTGTGTGTTGTTGTCAAAACTTGATTTTCTCCTATCTTATTAAAATAAAACTTTGTCCTTATTTTCAAGTTTTCTCAACTAAAACTGACTTTTTGCTTAATTATTTTACTTTATATCAACGTGTTAACTACCACGGTTACACTCTAGTGTACATACTAGCAACAAAATAACACTTACAACTAATACTAATGATAAATAAAACGAAACTTATAATAGACGTAAGCACTTTGTCTTTTTATTTAGTCTTTCACCCATTTGTTTCCCGTTCGGCTGTCTCGTCTTCTTCATCCTCCGTCTCCGGTGACAAGAACTCTTCCGAATCAGTGCTCTTTTTCCTCTCTTTTCTCTTCTTTGCTGTCCCGTCTCCTACCTCGATCTCAAAAGTTATCTTCGGGATCAACACCGGCATCCCTCCAAGGTCGGGTGACAAAACGACGTCAACTCAATGAGGAAATGTCGTCTGTAACAGAAATTTCAACAATTAAGAGAATTACCATAGTCACCCAAAGTCCGAGAACCTAACCGGGTTAGACCAAAATCGCAAAAATCTAATTGTAAAAATTTTTCATCAAATCGACATCACAAGAGTAAGAAAACCACATCTACGTCGGAGATGTCAACAATTAGTGATTTAAATAAAAAAGCACATGACGATGGAAGGACTAACCCTAAACGGAGTTCATTTGGACAAAACCAAGTTTCTCACCATGACGAAAACTCGTTTGACAGGGAACGATCCACGGTTGCGACAAATCCAAAAAAGACAAAAAAACGGTGCGAAAGAAATGTGCGTGAGTGGATGCAGCGTTGCGAACAATCTTCTACCGTGTCTGATAGTAGTAGATATCACAAAAACGTAATGAGTGTTCCTCAAAACGTTACAAGTGGTGTCCGCAACGAACAAGACATGTTCAAACGATACGAGTGCACACAGTGTAATAGATATATCTGTGGACGTGACGGGCACTAAACACCAAACAGTGACATTTGTTTTAGTACTATGGACAAAGACAAACAAACTTAGTAACGGTAGTAGCTGTCTCTGTAACATCCAATCACTCATCGGCGTGCGTCGAGAAAAATTCCGACACCTGGAAAGTTGTGTGTAACCACTACCACAAATCTCGGAATGGCGGGGGTGATGCAACCAACGGGCTTGGACGCTCCAGTTCCAGCACAGGAGGAGGCATTGGACGTAGCGGAGTCGGCGTAGCGGCTGGCAGCTGCTAAAAGTGACAACAATTAAAAAAGGCAATCAGCCAAGGACATTTGTTTATTTAAAGCGAGCGCGAAGTTGCACATTTTAGTTTTGTGTGTATATATGTGTAACCGGTCATTTTTGTTTGTATTCGTGTTATTTAAGCGCTCGGGGTTCATAAGGCCCATGTTAGTTTTAATCAGAAGTCGAAGATTTTATTTATGTTGTTTTTGTCTTTTGAAGTAAACCCATTGAATTAGGGATTACTCGCCAAACTGTTATTGACTAAAAAGTTTGTTCAACTCGCAATTTCAATTGTCAGCGGAACTCTTGGAATTGAGTTATTTACGTGTTTGGAACGCGCGGGTAAAGTTTGAGCTACAATTCAGAATTTGACGAAAGTTAGGTTTACTGACTTAAGTCGGGTTAGGGGATTAACTTTCCAAAAGTGGGTGATACTGCGTCAGCTTATTGGCCACTCTAAGAAAACTCGAACCTTAAAGTAACGTAAACGATTCGGTTAGTAAATAAGGGTTAGGAATAGTACTTACCCGCATCGACGTGATTCGAACAGGTCCGCATCATCCTAAGGATCCAGCAGCAGTCACCTAAAACAAAAAGAAAAGTTAGCATAAATTTTTGTAAATTTGAATTGTTGGCTATACTTGACCAATGAATTAGACTTGTGTTATTACAACAATTTGTAGGTTTTCAGCCACAATTGAAATTGTTAGTTTTTGTTTAACCAAAAGTAACAATTTTCTCAAGTGTTACAGTTGTCAAAAATACTTGGTATGCGTGGTGTACTTAGGCTGTCTGAACGTCTTGAGTAGTTTCAGGCAAAATTGTAGGGTTAGCCTTTTCGCGAGACCATCAAGGCCTAACATCGCCTAAGGTAAACATGTATAATTGTAGCGGAGATTGTGCGTACGTACTGTTTTAGTGTAGATTGTGCGATCGTGCGAGTTTCGTGCACAAGTGGGTTTTTGGCCATACTAACCTACTGTGAACTCAGGCTGTTAGGTAGTCACAAAATTTCAATTGTTGGCAAAACTTGGTGAGTAAAAAGGACTTCAGTAAAAAGGAGGAATTACAAAATTTCAGCCACAGTTGGGGTATTAGGTACTTACCTCGACTCAGTGAGAACGAACCTAACCTTGGGTTGGAATGTAATTGTTCGAGATATTGTGCGTGTGGAATAGTCGGCCGTTGAGAAAACATTACACCAAGTTTGGCTCACAATTGGTATGTTAGTATTTGCCTCGAGTAGTCGAGCCAAAACCTAATCCTGGGGTAAAGATGTAATTGTCAGTGAAACTGCGTCAGTGGCCGAATCTGCGTTAGAATAAGTGCCTCGCCAAGTTTCAGCAACAATTGGGGTATTAGGTACTCACCTCAGGTGGTCAAGCCAGAACATAACCCTGGGTGAAAATGTAATAGTTAGCGAAACTGCGCCGGTGTGCGATTCTGCGTAAGATTAAGTGCTGCGCCAAGTTTAAGCAACAATTAGGGTGTTAGGTGTTTACCTCGTGTCATTGCAAAAGTATTAACCTTGCGAAAAGATTGGCGTTGAGTCGGAAATAGGATTTTCTAAAGTAAACTCGGCGTTTAGTCAAAATTACTCACTCTTAGAAAACTCACATGTTAGTTCAAAAAACCTAACTTTGGCAAAAATTTTAGTTGTTGGTAAAATTGAACCAGAGCGTTTGTTTGTGATCAAGTAAACGTCTCCGGTCAAAATTTATCACTTTTAAAAAATTCTATTTTCTGGATTGTGCGCATGCGTGTACACGGAAAGGGGATGACGCGGTGTCTTGGCTGAGTCGATCGCGCCGCGCGGCAGTTGGAATCGAGCGCTCAATAAGTGAATAGCGCAGTTAAAACAAATCCGCTCAGAAGTCGTGCGTCAACGTCCAAGTAAGTCGGTCGTTAAAAGAAAACACGCATTGCGCTCATTAGAAGTATTAAAAGTTTGCGATACCAGAAAACGATTGTGAATAACACGTTCTATGTATAACTCTGTAACACAAGAAAATTGTTATTAGTAACAAGTGGTAATAAACATCATATAAACTATACAAACCATAAACTCAGTGTGTGATTGTTTTTCATTACCTGAACTTTGGTGGAACCAGGGCCATACCAAAGGTCCGTTGTTCGCGTCGATCGTCCAGGATCCATTGGCAAAGGAGATTCAAAGGCGAGAGCGGCAAGTTCGGATATTTGTTTGTCTGGTGAGTCCGTTCCTGAAACAGACCAAAAGAATCATATCCTTCCTACTTGGTTGGTAAAAGTAGGTGGCGACCGTAAATCAGTGCGTTAAGACAGTCCCGTCCGGTCACAACCTAACCTAACCTTGCGACCAAAGACTTCGGGGAGCGGAGTTGAGGTCGTCCAGATTTTGAACGAGTCAATTGATTCAGAGATGGATCGGTTGTATGACGCGGCCGTCTCCACAGCGGGGGCACGACTCCAAGACTTCGAGCGACGTTTGGAAGAAAGAAAAGAACTTCAGCGTGGGCGTTCGCCCGGAAGGCCCAAGAAAGCGCAGGTCAGCATCAACCGGCTGAATAAGGAAAGTGTCAGGCGAAGAAGTGGTTAAGGACAATCAGTCCATAAAACAAACTTATTTTTATTTTAAGATTGGCAGCAGGGTGTATAAAGCCCTGTCCTGTTGTTTTTAGTAATGCGTCTTTTATGCTCTTGTTTGCTTTAAAGCCCAATCAGGGAAATTTATTTTAGGATGGCCCAAATTGAGAGGGTCACCCGGTTAAAGTGACATTTAAGTAAAAAACCACAATTGTTGTTCAAATCTACTGGGATGAACTCAATAGGTTCGTTAGTGTAAGAAAACGTAAGAATTGGCAACAATTGGGGTAACTAAAGTTGACACCTACCAGGTATAAAGTTGCGGCAAAGTTGTGAATTGTGGCTGAAACTTTGCGTGCGAATTGTAAACCATTACCAAGAACCTTCAGTCTTAGTCTCAGCAACAATTGATAAGTTTTAGTTTTGTAGTATAGGATAGAGTTGTCGTGCATCTACAAAATAAAAGAAACGAATTGTTGACAAAAACACTTGGGAAATGTTTGGAAGGTTTCCCCGATTGGAGAGTAGGCACAATTTACAACAATTAAGGTAGTTTAGTATCATACCTGGGTTACCTCCGGTTTCCGTTTGAGAGGCAAATTGTAACTGAGATTTTGTGTGCGCATTCCTGGGTGGACCAACATCACGTCCTGCAATTTTGATAAACAATTTGAAAGTTTTAGTTCGTAAGTGCATACTTACCTCAGAGATCCGTATCGGGAACAAATCTTCAATTGTTGGCAATATT
>NW_018021751.1:0-1388 GCF_002006095.1 Pseudomyrmex gracilis
TCATAATTTTTTCCCATCTTTTGCTTTGCTGCAAAATTTCCACTGTGGCTGCTTTGTGGCACCGCCACCTTCTCCTCAGAGCTTGCTGCGTTTATTGCCTCTTGCAACGTTCCATAGGTGCGTGACCTTATTATCAACCTGACGTCACTCCTTAAACCTATTTGGAACTGTTGTAGCGCTTGCCTTTTAATAGTATTCATAATTGTACGTTTCTCTTCCATGGTGTGCCCTTCGCCTTCCACCATAGATTCGTACAATTCCATGGCCGTTTGATTTACTCTTTGGCCGTAAACCTGTGCGCTTTCATTACTCTTTTGTCGCAATGTGTTAAACTCTATTTGTAATTGCGTAGTGCTTCGCTTCGCAGAATACGTAGCTTCTATTTCTGCTTTTAACTGTCCAAAATCGCGAATGTCCTTTGTTTCGAAATCAATCAATGCTTGCTCTCTCAGCTTGGTTCGCAATACTGCTTGCAAAAGAGCGGGTTCTTCCGCAGGGTTGACCATTCCCTCTGCGTACTCGCACGCATTTAAAAATTCTCGAACTTGCTCGGTTGATTTCCCAGTAAACGTCGGTATCATTCCGACCACGTCTTTTAATTTTAGACTTCAATTAAACATTACGGCGCGATTTCTTACATCGTCAGCTGTTCTTCCGTACGTTACGTCTAGCTGTTCGCTCGGACGTCTGTATACGTGTCGCGTCATCGACACACCCGTCCCGCGCCCGTGCGTCTCGCGGTGTTGCGTCTCCCGCCGGTCCATCGCGTCCATTCGCGAACTTATCGCTTCTAACGACCGCACTATTTGTTGTAGCATTGCGTCAGTGGGGTTGTAACCTTGCCCATTTGTCCCCGCGGCCCCGCGCCCCGCGGTGCCGCCCGCAGTCAACTCGCTTCGCATTCGGGAAATTTCGCGTTCCACTTCTTCGCGAGCCCGGTTTATATTTTGTTCGTCAAATTCTTGATCCATACTTTCGCTATTCATTTCGGCCCGTTGTCTTGTGTAAAACAATTCGCTCTCATATGAAATTAAAGAAGACCTCTGAGTACCACTGCCCGGGGTTCCACTGTTCTCAACTCTACCGCAATTTATTTCACCTTGTAAATGACCGGCTATACTACCGTCTAGATCGAACGAAAATTCTCTTTCTACAATTACATTCGTACTCAAATTCCTATCTTGCCTATTTATTTCCGCGTCTTGATAAAGCGCCGCCGGTGCGGTTCTCGGTTCACGTACCGGTAATAGACTTCGTAGCGACCGCGCTACTCGCTCGGATTGTACGCCGCGTTGTTGCAAACGCCAGTTACCGAACATATGTTTTTGCTCGCTTTTACAAAATTTATTCGACTTACAGTAGTTGACCTAATTCCGCCTACGAGAGTC
>NW_018021751.1:5233-10064 GCF_002006095.1 Pseudomyrmex gracilis
GGGTTTAATGGACCTCGGATTCGGATTCAGCGACCCCAAAAACATATAATAAACATGGTCTGATCCCCAGGCCAAAGAAATTTATTTTTTTGTGTGGCTGTGTTATTGATGGAAGATTTTTCTTTGACAACCAAATATGTGACAGCATTGGAATTTGAGGATAGCACGCAGCCACAAGAAACTCAATTTGTGAAAGAAGATAATATACAAAATGAAAAATTTGAAGTATTTGACGATATGTGCGTACCAGGTGAAAGCGGCAATGTGGATTTAGATTATAAGAGTAGAGCTTTCGAGTTCTGGAGAAGTGGTAAAAAACTAAAACCTCTCTCTGGAAAAAGTGCAACATAATTTTAGAAAAGTTAAATCGATACAACAATTATAGATGGGAAACATCATTAACAAGAAGCGGTACATATAGAGAAAACCTTTTATCTGTATCGCAATACGTATTAGAAACATTTAGAAAAGCTTTCGAGAGGGACCAACTTGTGCATAACATAGATGTTAGAAAGTGAGTATTAGAAACAAAAGAACACTTCAATTTACCAACGTTTAAAGCAGGACATACTTAGATACAAAATTTTAAGAAAGCACGTACTATAATTTCACGGAAAGTGACAAAATTCGTAAGTCGAACGTCACAGCAAGATAACCAACAATTTCAATTGTTATGTTCTAATTTCATAACTTCCATAAAGCCGTATAATAACAGATATAAAATAAACAATGTTTATAATGCTGACGACAGTGGATTCAGTCTTGAAATCCATTCGAGTCAAACGTTAGCCTTCAGAGGTAAAAAGACAATACATGCGTCCGCACAATCTATATCATCAATGGCTCATAGTTATACGATAGTTCCAACAATTTCTGCAAGCGGTCAATTGCTTTCACTTTTATTTTTGGTGCTAAAAGAAAGTAACGGAGAATTTGGACTCAAGGTGAAAGAAACTTTATTTAAGCCTAATATTTTTCTTACTGCATCCAAATCTGGCAAGCTCACATCACAACACTTCTAAATGGAATGTGGCTGACAGAAAGTTTTTTTATCGAATACTGGACCTAAAAGTCCTTTGTTGCTTGATTCTTGGAGTGGCCACTATTCTTCGACCTTTCAAGAAGTTATACCGACTAGCAAAGAGGTAACAACATTTATGATACCTAAAGGAACAACTGCTTTCATACAACCGCTTGATGGGTTCCGTGCAAGGTTGGGTAAGTTAAGTTTTTTTTTTAACTAAGTTAAGTTAAAGTTAAAGACCTTGAAAATGTAATTTAGTTAAGATACAAGTTAACCCATAAAAAAATTAATTGATTAAAAGTTAAGTTAATAAAAAAAAGTAATTAAAAAGTTAAAAGTTAAATTTTTCTTTTCATGAGTTCAGTGTTTTAGTCTTACAAATAACAAAAATAATAAAAATAATAAATATACACTTAATTTAGAAATATACTTTATACATATTAAATAATTAATTTAGAAATATACTTTTTGTATATTTTAGAAACTGTATATATTTTAGAAATTATAGAAACATACATTGTTCTGACACATTGGTTTGTTTATAGATAAATAGATATATTTATAGATATATTTCTACAGATATATATTTTTTGTCGACAGCTTACATATGTATTATATATTTTGTTTACAAAAACTTATTAAATTTAAGTAATAAAGCCATTTTGAAATTTTTATCTGACATTATTCCTCGAAGATTATTAAAAACGAGTTCTCCTGCACTGAACAGTCGTTCAACGTAAACTGAAGATGGTATTGATGCATTAAATTTTATAAAAGCACGTTTGAGTGCTTTAGGAAAATTATTTTCCGTCATAAATATATCGGTCAACAAGTAAATGTGAATAATCTGTTGTAATCATAGTTTTGTTTTGGTTCTGATCTAGCGTCTTATTATTAAGTATAAAAAATTCATCGGATGTTGATAAGATCTGTTCTTTGAATGTACTTGAATGAACTTCTGCATGTCTGTTGGTGTTAAACTCTCGAATACTCGATTTTAAAAGTGTAGAAAACCCCTTTTTTCTTCGTTTTCATCCTACATCCAGAGCAATTTAAAATTTAGAACACGTTTCGTTTCATGCATATGCGCGCATGATCTATAATATACGTAACGTGTACTATGCGCGCATATGCATGAAACGGAACGCAACCTATAAGCGTCTTACAAAAACTGTAAACACTGTCGATCATGTTGCGTTGGATTTCATAACCAACGTTTATTGGCTCAATTCTCAAACATGTACGAATTGTTTGCATTCACGAACCATTCTGAGCTTTGTGATTGATCGAATTCTTCAGTCTATAAGTCTATAAGTATACCAACTATGGTCATACGACGAAATATAATCCGTTTTATATGCGAACACCTTCGCGCAAAAATCAAAATTTTATGGCGTGGCTAACTTCAAGAGATTTAAATGAAAAGGTAATAGTTACCGATAAAATATAACTAATTAAGTTACAAATTAAGAGCCTAAAAATGTAACTAAGTTAAAATTATTTAACTTTTTAACTTTTTAACTTAACTTTTATCTTTTTAACTAGACACTACCCAACCCTGGTTCCGTGTTTGGAAAAATTTTATAAGAACTTTTTTAGATAGCATATTGTTATTTAATTATGATATTGATTTCCATTTGCAATGTTATTAAATTACAATCTTTTACACATAATCAGTTGTCTTCCCCACAATTCAGAGAATTATTCAAATACGCTTAGTATAAAAGCGGATACATTGAAGGAAGGCCAAAACAATTTGAAGATGCAGTAGATTATTGTTTGATTTATCGTGCAATGCAAAGTTTGTCTCGGTGTCACATATGTGGAGAACCTGCTATAGTTCGATGTGCGTGGTGTAAACAATATTTATGTATAAAACATTTTTATAATGAGTATCATTTTTGTAAAAATTATCATCAATAGAATAAATAATGTGATACACACACGCACACACACATAGAATAAAAAATACTATTGTAGCAAGGCGTTGTAAAGATTGTAGTTATTTAGTAATAACGACAAAAACATTATATATATATATATATATATATTTCTACAAATAATAATAAAGAATATTGAAATATATGTTATATTGTTATATTGTTATAACCTTATATTGTTATTTTATCTGCTTAATCTTATATCTTTATCACAGTATAGGTAAGATGGGTTACCTTGAAATCACCGACAATCATTTCACCGACAATGTTTTCATCGACACGAATTCACCAACAATTATTTCACCAACAATGTTTTCACCAACAATGATTTCATTGATAATGTTGTTTTCGACAATGTTTTTATCAACAATAATTAAGACAATAATTAATTTAATAATTTAGTTAATATCTACTTAATATCTATTATTCTTAATTACTGACATTTCCAATTATTAATGTAAAACTTATGGTGATTAATAAAGTAAGAGTGCAAATACAACTTTTAATATTTACGCCTTATTAATTTTTTCATATATATTTCTTTATACGAGAAAATAAATGTATACATAAAGATTCAACGTATCGCCGGCAACAATATATGGCGATAGAAAATACATATATATTGTCGGTGAAATCATTGTTAATGAAAACATTGTCGGTGATTTTAATGAGCCGGTAAATAAACAGTGTTGTTGAAATAATTGTCGATAAATTCGTGTCAATAAAAACATTGTCGGTGATTTCAAGATAACCCAGGTAAAATATAGTAGGTTCACTCGATGTCGGCACCTTTGATCTTAATGACTAAAAAATCGCCATGTTGCTGATTGTGCGCGGACTCTAATTTTAAAGTTTATGATCAAAAAGAGATTAAAAGTAATCGATTTATTAATAGTACTATAAAAATATTATACAAAAATGTTATTTATAAATAGTTCAATTTGCTTTTAATTAAACTACAATTTTATATATTGAAATCATACAAACATACAATTAGTATATATGATAATTTTTTAATTATTGAAGTTTTAGTAAATACATGTATATACAAAATATATAAATAAAAAATTTATAGAAATAAGAAAATACCAGAAATTTGATGACTTTTTTGATAATAATAATGATAATAAGGTAAATATACAGAATAGGGGAGCCGCCTCCGATCGGCTACTCGTTCACATATATTGTAAATATGACCTTCCTGAGTTCGTTTCTAAAAGTTTTAGCCGTCGCTCATTGTTTATAAAAAAGTTATGATCAAAAAAAGTTTCATAAATAAATCTTTTTTCCCGACAACATGTACATTTTTTGTGTGTTGAAAGCATGTTGGCAAGGGGGGCTGCGCTCCCCCGCAGGTGGAGGGGCTTTGTCCCTTCCTCCTGCTCCCCTTCGAAAAAAAATAGAAAACGACTTCTGATTAAGTGTCGTTAAAAATTACGTACATACTATCAACATGAAGCTATAATCAGGCGCAGCCCCTCCCCCTGCCTACATACTTACAACAAAGAAATGAAAACAAATCGTATAGCGATTCAATCCATAAATATGTTTGAGTGTAACACATATATTTTTACATACTACTGTGTCCAAAAAGTAAGGTGACATTGCATTTTAAATCTCCCGCGCGCACGGATTTGGAGGAATAAAATTTTTTTTAGGTTGGTAGGACTGTCTTTGACATCCAAGAGAAGTAACACGTCAAAATATCCATTAGTGTTTGAGATACGGATTGTTTTGTGAGCTGCTAAAAGTGAATTTCTCGTTTTTTGCCATGTCTACATTTGTTGAGCAAAGAATTTGCATTAAATTTTGTTTGCGGAATCAAATTTCTGCTGCAGAATCGTTGCGGATGCTGCAGAATGCCTTT
>NW_018021751.1:10779-32360 GCF_002006095.1 Pseudomyrmex gracilis
CATGCGACTTCTGGCTATTCAGCAAACTCAAGCGGCCGCTCCGGGGACACCGTTTCGAGTCGATAGAAGAGATTCAAGCCGCTGCGAAGAAGGAGCTAAAGGCCATTCCTGAAATCGATTATTACAACTGTTTCGAAGATTGGAAAATCCGTTNGAATAAGTGTATTATATCAGAGGGGGATTACTTTAAAGGGGACGAAATTGATTTGCAAGAATAAATAAAGAATTTTCGAAATAAATGCAATGTCATCTTACTTTTTGGACACAGTAGTAAATACATCTTACATTTAATATAGTGAATATATTGCACTCATTATGTCGAAAAAGACATCAATTCTAGTATCAAAATTACACATTGAGCAAAAAGGCGATTACGATCGAAGAAATCAAAACAAAACAGAAACTTTCGGGGTATGCTACATATACACACATTGTCGGCAACATAAACATTACTCATTTCCTTCTGAAATGTACACGGTGTTAAAAAACGATAGTGTATTCATAAAACTTTTTTTGTTCATAACTTTTTTATAAACAATGAGCGACGGCTAAAACCTTCATATTGTTACTCAGGAAGGTAATATTAATAATATATGTGAACAAGAAGCCAATCGGAGGGGGATCCCCTTTTCTGTATATTTACTTAAATAGAAGTATACTATATGTACAATTAAGTTTAACTTATACTTGACTTATATATACAAGTAAGTTTATTAATGTATGTGTGTGTGTGTGTATTTATATATACTTAAAAAACGTTAGTAAGATGTAATCTAATAAATATAAAATATGTAAACGTGTATTTGTCTTCAAACTTAGTCATCTAAATATTAAGTCTTCTTTCTTAATTTAAATTTGTTGATGCACCGTGTGCAAATTTAAAATATATTTTAAAATATTGATTAATAAACAACATAACTAATGAATGAATAATATTATAATAATTAAATAAATAATAAAGTACAAAATTCACAAGAAACAAACAGATACTATATTTAATAATATTCATGTTCCAAGTAAAAAAATAAATAATCATATTTTATACTTTGTAAATATTTAGAAATTTAAAAATGAGTTGCATAAATATTAGAAAATATTCACCAACAGTTATTTTCACACAATATTTCAGCAGATACTTTCATATACATCAGAGATTATTTTCGTGTGTTAAATAATTTGCAGTTCATTTAAAAAAACAAATATTTTCTATAAAAATATATTCTATAAAATATATTCTATAAATAATATATTCTATAAAATTACTAATATTGCAAATCATGTCTATGGCTATGGAATAAATAAACAAATTGTTACAATAATTAATAATGAAGAACGACTAAAAGCATACTTATCACACAAGAATATACATATAAATATATAATAAATATAATATAAATCATTTGTAGGATGTGTAGGATGGTCGGCATAACTTGGAGATACAGAAAGGAATAATAAAGTTTATTTGTAGAAAGCAGGCGATTACAATATACCGTGAGCCGTCCCGCAATCGGCGTTTTGTGCTTCTTACTTTGTCTCTACTCCTCTTCTCTTCTCTCTCTTTGCGCTTTCTGCCGCGGCAGCGTTTGGTACTACTGTTTCGTTTAAACTTACTTACGTTTTACATTCGGCCATACCTGACTATCTGTCGTCTTGACAGAATATTTTTGGAAAAATAAATGATAATGGATTAAAAACGTAACCACTAAACAACCAAAACATAATAAAAAAGATTAATTACAATGTTTTAAAACAAATGAGATCAGTCAACCTATTTATACTATTGCTAAATAAAAAGAAGGAAAATGGAAGTTCATTACTTTATTTTCTCAGTTCTGGTGCCACGGCCTTAGATTCGCGACTTGCCAAACACCCTGGTAAGGACGTAGGGTATTCTGGAACTTGTCAACGTCGACAATTTTGTACCTATCGTTATCGAATACTTCTAAAATTTTGTACGGTCCTTTAAACACAGGTATAAGCTTTTGTGCGGCTTCGGCCGTACTGTCAAAATTTCTAACTGAAACTAAATCACCCATGGAATATTTGTATGCTCTTTTGCACTTGCCATCTCCCCGAATGGGTTCCTACCTTGTAGTAGCTCCGAGGCGGGAGCTCCGGGTCTGCGGAGCGCTCGGTGTGCACGTAGTCTGGCCGCCTCGCAGTAACTACACGGAACGTTTATTTTGTTCCCAGCGTGCTGATAGTGGCGCGGCCGGGCATTGATTGTCAGCACCCGAGTGGACGCTGGCAGATCTGCCCGGTCGTGTTGCCACAACGAATGTGTAAACTGACGGGACAAGTATTGACCACAGAAGGTGAGCATCTGGTGTCCTCGGGGGCTCGGGGCTCTCGTGCCGGAACGGGTGGTGGGGCTTAAAGTTGCGGGCGGTGGTCACCCGCTCAGGGGTGGGCCCGCCCGCGGCCAACTAAGAGGAATCCCCTAAGCTAAGGTGTGAGCAACCGTGCCGAGAGCTGCGTGGCGCAAAGAGTGTTGCGTCCTGAACGGTGCTTCCTGGATACCGGGCGAAATCCAGGAGTACGGAGCCAAGCCCCGGCCATACGCGGCTCCGGCCGGGTGAGACCGCGCGATCGCGACACTCGTGGGACTCAACATTTCAGAAAGCACCCCTTCCAAAGCTCACAGGGGCGAAACTTCCTTCGGAAGCAAACACCCAGGGAGTCCAAACGATACGAGAGCGGGCTCTGTGTCCCACCTTGCAAAAGACTTAGCGGGGCCACCAGGCGCCGTTTGAGAAACGAGAAGCAGGCGAAGGAGAGTGTGGCTGCTAAGGCCTCTCACACCCATACTGCTGTTGCTTTAAAAACAGGAATTGGGGGTGGACGGGTTTTGGGTGACGTGGCAAAGCGCGCCAGGCCGGAGCACGCTATCCCTAGTCCCCCTACCAATCGCTAGAACAAGAGACCCAGAAATGAAGGGTCTTATGCCCAGATGACAACAAGAACTGTCAAGGTGGCCCTAGTATTGGAGGGCTACCCCGACAAGAAATTAGGAGCTGATGAGAGATTGGAAATCAAGAAATTGATTAAGTCTCGTATCCTCGGCATGTCCGGAGATGCCAAAATTCCCACCTTCATCGGCACCTGGGACATAGATGGGGCACTGGAGATAGTGTGCGCCAGTAAAGAGTCGGAGGAGTGGCTTAGAAGTCATTCCTCTGATTGGAGGATTAGGGGAACTCCTCTGCGTGTGTTGGCGGCCGGTGAGCTACCGAGACGTCATCGAGTGGTGATACACGTAAAGGAGCCCAATGTAGAGGTTGAGGAAGCCTTGAATCTCCTCAACCAACAAAATGCGGGACTGATAACCAATGGGTCGTCGTCAGGGGGAGTCAAAGTAGGGACGCCACGAGCGACCACTTTGCCTGCTTGATTGGCGACTCTTTGCTGGAAGCTCTAAAGAACTGCGGCTTCAGACCTTTCTGCGGAACCGGTCGCGCCACTGTTAAGGTGGTGGCAAGCCGGGAACGCGGAAAGACCACCGAGCAAATGGAGGTGTTGGAGGGTGTCAAGACTGCTTAAAATGGCTCTTCTTGGCATCCAAATGACACAAATTAACTTGCATCATAGCAAGAGCGCCTCGGCAATTTTAGCTAGGAGCATGGCTATGATGCAAACAAGTATTGCACTAATCCAAGAGCCTTGGTAAACGGTGCAATTAGAGGACTGAGTGGATGCGGTAATTTATACAAAGCACACTCGGAAAAAAGAGTAAGATCTTGCATTTTGGTTAAAAGACTAAATGCCATCTTTCTACCACAGCTCAGCAGTGAGGACCTCACAGTCATCAAGATGAGAGTACAACTGGCCGAGAAGGAAGACATGGAGGTACTGATAGAATCAGCTTACATGCCCTTCGACTCCAGGGATTCACCACCGCAAGAAGAGGTAAAAACCCTGGTGGCCTATGCGGAGGACAGGGGACTTGAACTCCTGCTGGGTTGCGATGCAAACTCCCACCATCTCGGATGGGGGAGCACTGATATTAATCCGCGGGAGGAGAGTCTCTATGGCTTCCTAATGGGCACAGGACTCACTATCCTAAATAGAGAAACTGAGCCGACCTTCCAGGACTTAAGAAGACGAGAGGTTATTGACATTACGATGAGTACGGAGAAGGTAGCGGGTCTGGAGAGAGATTGGAGGGTCTCTAATGAACCTTCGGGATCCGACCACAGACAAATACGCCTAACTCTTCAACACTCGCCGCCGATAAGCTGGGCTCGTAATCTCAGGAAGACTAATTGGGACGGCTTCAGGGCTTACCTCAAGGTCCGGCTTGCTGGAGCCCCAACTAGTTATAGGTCTAAGAATAATTTAGAAGATGCGGCGGATTACTTATAAAACGCCATTGTAGATGCCTACGAATCAAACTGCTTGTCGAGACCAAGAAAGCCGGTGACCAAGATCTATTGGTGGAATAATGAGCTTGAGAAGCTGCGGTCAGAAACAAGAAAGGGATTCAACAAAGCAAAAAGAACTGGCCTTGCGGCTCACTGGAAAGCTTTTAGAAGCTCCCAACGAGAATATAGCAAGGCAATCACAAAAGCGAAACGCAAAAGCTGGAGACACTTCTGCGAAGGTATTAAGAGTGCCCCGGAGGCATCCAGACTTTGCAGAATTCTCAGCTTAGATCATTGTCCTCAGTTAGGCTGTCTTAAGCTTCCAACAGGGAACATTACTGAGGAAGGATCGGACACTCTAAAACATTTGATGGATGTCTATTTCCCAGGATTTGACAATAAAAAACCTAGTTCTAGTAGGTCAAAGCTCAGGGAATATAAGCCCAAGGAGTGGCATTTAACAGCAAAGGTAGTCTATCCAAGAGGTTAGGTTGTCTATCCAAGAGGTTAAGTTAGGAGAGGTGTTGAATGGGCTGTTAAGACCTTCAACTCCTATAAATCACCGGGACCGGATGGAATCTACCCGATTCTCCTTCAGGAGAGTCTGGGGATTTTAATTGGTCCACTCACAAAAATCTTTAGGGCAAGTATTGCCCTAAGACACGTCCCTCAGGCTTGGAGTGGAACGAGAGTCGTTTTCATACCCAAGTCTAGCAGAAATGGCTACATATTAGCCCAAGACTTTAGGCTTATTAGTCTCACCTCCTTTGTTCTTAAAACGTTGGAGAGGTTGATTGATGGGTTCCTGAAAAACGGCCCTTTGCTTACCTATCCATTGGCCTCCTCTCAATATGCCTACAGAGAGGGCAGATCAACTGATACTGCCCTGCACCATCTTGTGGGCAAAGTTGAGGCACAGTTGGAGGCAAAGGGATATGCCTTGGGCGTATTCCTGGACATCGAGGGAGCTTTTGATAGCACCTTGTATGATGTGATCGGGAAAGCAATGACCAGGTATGGCATTCCAGCGTTAGCAGACTAGACACAAAACATGCTTACAGGAAGAACCCTGCTAGTCATGGGGACTCGATGGTGCATGGCTTCCCAGTCAAAGGTTGTCCGCAAGAGGGAGTACTATCTCTCTTATTGTGGTGCCTATTGGTGGATGAACTTCTTGAAAAGTTGCGGAAAACGGGCTTCCTTGTCTATGGTTACGCTGATGATGTGGCCATAATGGTGGTGGGCAACTTTCTTGCAACACTCAAAGATATAATGGAAAAAGCACTTACGCTTACGCATAACTGGTGTCAATCAAAAGGACTTAGGGCTAATCCATCAAAAACCAAGGCCATGATTTTCACCAGGAAATATAAATCCAAGGCCATTGAGCCGTTAAATCTGGCATGAGGAAATAGAATACGTCCAGTCAGTCAAATACTTGGGAGTCTACCTAGATACCAAACCGAGCTGAAAAACACATCTCGAAATAAAGAAATCCAAGTTTTACGCCTCTTTTTGGGCGTGTAAAAGAATAATGGGAAAGTCCTGGGGCATTAAACTGAATGCTGCTCTATGGATATACAAATCGGTATTGTTACCGAGATTAACATATGCTGCTGTAGTCTGGTGGCCTAGAGTAAAAATGACGGAGGCAAGGAACCTGCTAAGAAGCCTACAGGGTAACTACCTAAGGGCTGCGGCAAGGACAATGAGAACAACACCAACAGAAGCGCTGGAAGTAGCACTTTGTATTCCTCCTCTAAGTCAACAAATAGTCAGCACCGCTGGACTCACAGCATATAGACTAAGGTGTCAGGGGGAGTGGAGACAATTCGAGACAGGTCATACCAAACTCGGGTTTCTCCACAAATTTCCCTTCACACTGAAGCAAGATAGAATACTCAGAATATACCAAGTAAACAAGGCGTTTTCTATAAATCTGTCCACTAGGGTTAAATGGTGTAATAAAAACTTACAGATTCAACCGAACATAGATGCGTGGTTCACCGATGGATCTGGAGAAAACGACCGCTTTGGAGCAGGTATATATTGTCCAGAAAACAATCACAGTGAGTCTTTCTCTCTGGGTAGGTTAGCCACAGTTTTCCAAGCGGAGGTTTTGGCTATCCTGGAATGTGCAAGACTCCTGCTCTCAAAGGAGACTATGGCAGGAGGATCCATATCTACACAGATAGTAAAGCCGCTATAGGAGCCCTTACTAAGACCACCACTGAATCATCAGTGGTTTGGGACTGCATGCAAACTCTGAACAGATTGGGAGATCATAACAAGATCACACTAATTTGGGTACCCGGTCATCAAGGTATCCGCGGTAATGAGATAGCGGATAGCTTGGCAAAGCTGGGCACCTTAGAGGAACCAGCTGGCCAAAAAGTCGGCGTTCCCTTTGCCGTAGAGAAAAATTATATCAAGGGTCGGCTGAAGCGAGAGCACCAGGACTCTTGGAAGAAACTGAAAAGCTGTCGCCAGGCCAAACTCTTGATGAGTCAGCCATCGTCAAGCAGGGTTAAAGAACTGCTGGCTATGGATAAAGATAGACTAAGATTAAGTATCGGTCTTCTCACTGGACACTGGGCTTTCAAGGTACATTTGTACAACATGGGACTGGCCGACGAAGCAAACTGCAGATTATGCGGTGAGAAAAAGGAGGACAGCAAGCATATACTGTGTCGCTGTCCATTCTTAGTTCTTAAAAAACTATCCTTGGGTTGCATGTTTGTGAGGCCCGAGGACCTGAAAAATATCAAGATCAGCCATCTGCGAAGCCTGGCAGAAAATGCCGGGCTGAAGCAGATAGGCCGATAAGCAACTAGCGGGAGTCACAGAAGATCTTATAGATCTAGGTGACACATAAAGAGACTCTAATAGCCCCCTTGCTCTTATTTTATTATTATTATTATTATTATTTGCGCTTGCAATCCGCGTACTTTTTATTATACGTTTGAGACCGTAATATTCTGCTAGATGCTTACTCTCTTAACTTTTCTGTCTCAAGCTGCTCGTGTGCGTTTTCCTTTTGTAGATATTCGCTTAGATTATACTGGCTGACTACGCTGTTTTACTCCAAACAATAACCTACTTGGAGTCTTCTCCGTAACTTTGCTTACGAAATTGTTTAATGCGTATTTGACCTCGGCGACTACTTTATACCAATATTTCACTGCTGAATTGTCTGACAACTTGGCTAACATCGGAATCAGAGTCTGGTTAACTCTCTCGACCTGACCGTTTGCCTGAGGTGAACCCGTAGCGGTTTTAACGTGCTTACTTTTGCTACTGGTTACAAAATTTCCAAATCCGGCGCTCGTAAAACAGCTCTATCTGTAACCATCATTCTCGGTCGCGAGTAATGTTCAAAATATTGCTGCAAGCAGCCAATAGCCTCCTTACTTGAAGTTGTCTTAGTCGGGTACAGTTTGACAAACTTTGTAAAAGAATCAACCACGACCAGAAGATGTTGCTTAACCAACCGTCTCTTATCTATCGATCCTAGGTGGTCGACATGTATGGTGTCGAAGGGTACACTGCCCTTAGGTATTGAGTAGACCAAGCCCTCTACCTTTCCGCTAATTGAAGAAAATGTGATACATTTCAAGCAGTTTCTGATATGACTATTAACTTTCTCGCGGAGCTGCGGGAACCAATAATTTTCAAGAATGGCTTGAGCCGACTTCTCTACGTTTAAGTGGCCCACCTTGTCATGATATTTGTACAAAACGTTTTTTTCTATTTGTTGAGGCACGCAAAACAATAACCGGTCATTATACTTACGATAGATGAGACCATTTCTCAGTTCGTAGAACTTATCTTCCGACTACTCAAGTTTATCACGAATTTCAACTATTTTAGAATCTTGTCCCTTATACACTGCTACATCCCATTCAAAGGAGTTTTCTTCGATCACGCCAACAGTTCGGCTAAGAGCGTCTACGTGACGCATACGCGTTCCCGCCCTGTACTCTAACTCATAATCATAGTCGAGTAACGCGATTGCGCATCTCTCGATTCTATGGTTTACGTCCTTCTTTCTTAATGTCAGCGTGACGACACTACAATCGGTCTAATCTTAAACTTTAGCCCTAGAAGATAAATCCGAAATCGTTTTAATGCGTAAATTATCGCAAAGGTTTCGAGTTCGAAACTATGTAGCTTAGCTTCCTTTTCCGTTGTTTGACGTGAGTAATAAAATATCGGATGCATTTTTCCGTCGGATTGCTTTTGTATAAGAACCGCTCCGCGGAGCTCGCGTCACAGTACAGTTCGGTCTGGCTATTCGGGTTATAGACCGCTAAAATTGGGGCTTCTATAAGTTTAGTTTTAAGTGTTTTAAATGCTTTATATTCCGCTTCACCAAATTGGAATGTCGCACTTGCCTTTGTCAGGTCATAAAGAGGTTTAGCAATTAAAGCAAAATGTTCAATAAATTTCCTAAAATAGAAGCACAGTCCAAGAAAACTACGGACGTCCCGAGTGTTTTTTGGAATTGGAAACTTTTCAACTACTTCGATGCCCTTCTTTGTCGGCTTCACGCCCTTCCCCAAAACCTCATAGCTAAGATATTCCACCTGTGTCTATAGGAAGAAACACTTATCGAGTCGTAAGTCTAAGAGATTTTCTTTAAAATTCTAAGAAAAAAAGTCTTAAACACGCGTTCTAATACTTCTAAATGATACTCTATTGTCTCAGTAATAATCAGTATGTCGTCCATGTAAATCACCATATCGCCAGATCTCGTGAACTCGGTCAGAATAAGATTTATATAGCGCTGAAAAGTTGCTGGCGCAGTGCGTAATCCGAAAGGCATTCTCAGCCTTTCGTACTGACCTAATGCAATCACGAATGAGGTATATTTAACCGTCCGCCCAAACGTGAAATCCGTCTTTTAAGTCTATCAGTGTGAAATATTTCTTACTTCCTACGATTGCTAATTGATCCTCAATAATTGGCATAGGATAGTTATCTCTGGCAGTTACCTTATTTAGGATTCAATAGTCTACGCACATGCGTAATTTCCCGTTTTTCTTTTCAGTTAACACAACAGGCGATGCAAACTCAGAGTCACTGTGCTGTATGTATCCCTTCTCTAGTAGCTCATCTAAGATTGTTCGGAGTTTCAGCTGTTTATCATACGGGAGCTTACGTGGAGTACAATGAAATGGCTCTGGGTTTGTTAATTGTAACTTTAACTCTGTCTTTACTTTGAGTCCCGTCGGCTTTGGATAATCTACGTACAATGCCCGGAAAATTCGTTTTAACTCGACCTGCGTTTCGTAGGGTATTGCTGAATTTATTTGCAGATTACTAACTAAATCGCCCTCAGTTTCAATAGTGTTAACATTTATGATTTCTTGGCAGGCGTCATTGTTTTTTGGTGGTGCCAATCACCTTAAGTAAACTGATTGGGTTGCCTGTATCAAAAAGTGAGTCTAAACACAATATTCGTCTTAAACTAGAGTCTTTTATCTCGTACATCACGAGTTTTCTGTGTTCGACGCTGTCTTCTTCCGTTGAATCTTTATAGACGTTGGATAGTTGAAGCGTCTCTTCCTTCTCCGTCGTTTCATCGTTCGGACAGTTTTTTGCCAAGTGTCCTATGTTTCCACAATTATAGCATAATCCTCGCTTTCTTTTAGGCTTTTGGCAATTTCTCGAAAGGTGTCCAGGTTGATTGCAATTATAACACTTAATTGACTTCTCACTCTCTTCCTTCGGCTTTGTTTTCTGCGGTTAAGCCTCCGATTTTATCTTTACAGTTGACTTATCTACCGTCTGTCTCTCTCCGTGCAATGAGTACGGAGTACGGAGTACGATTCTCTCTTAGTCTTCTTCCGACTAGAAAGGGATATTTTGCGGAATCCGTTCAGTAAATCTTTCACAGTAGCAAAATTTTGCATCCTCGCCTGATTTCGCAACGTCGTATCAGGTATTCCGTCTACCAGATAGTCCAACAAGTCAGCTTCCTCAATTGGCACCAAATTACCTAAGATGAGCTTCTCGTGATAGTAGTTATTAAATGATTCGCCCGCTTGCCATGTCCGAGATTCGAACTTTCTGAGACGATCCACTCTACTCGGCCGTTGATCAAATTCGTCTCTCATTGCCAGTAGTAATGCGTTGAGCGTCATTTCCGTATGCTCCGATCTCGAACGGAACCACCTGTCTGCCTTTCCTTTAAGTTTAGAACTGATAATTATTTTCATAATCGCGTCGTTTACATTAAAAAGTTTTTATACTAGTCGGACTTGCTTTTCCCAGTCTTCGAAGCGATTTATTCCATCAAAATCATCTAATAAATCACCAATACCTTTAACATCCGCGCGTAGTTGCGGTTGCATTACGTGTACTTCTGCCGATTGGGGAAATCTTCGCGGATCGTTTGCGAAGTTCCTGACTTCCAGTCGAGTTGCTAGAGTTCTGCGTATTAAGTGTGTTGACCAACTCTAACTCTCGCCGTGCTATTTCAGCTTCTCGTTGTGCCACATCTCGTTCTCTCCTCGTGATTTCTAGTTCTTGTTGTAATAGTTCGTTTACCTCCGGTTCTTATTGCGTCCGACTCTTCTCGTATTCACTCTCCCCTTCCTGAGCAATACTGTCCGCGCTCGTCCAAGTTCCAGTTGGATCCGCTTCCATCAATCTTATTATTAACTTTGCCTTCGATCCTCCTGTCGGCAAATTCCGATGACTTAGCACCTCCTTAAGTTGTGCTATCGTAAATTGTCTTGCTGTTTCTATCGTGATCCTTCTTATTTTCTTTGCAAATCTACTCGCTGGCGATGATCAGGTAGTTACCGTGTAACGTTTCGCGTGTTACGTAACCTCAACTGTCATCCAATAGCCGAAAGCGCCGGTAAGTAATACCGCTGCCGTCGTTATCGACCGCGAGCGTTACCGGCTTTGTTCCGTTATTGACTCGCAGATCGAGCGCGATATAAGGCTTCTAGAGCAACACCTTGGTGTTGCATGTCCGTCTAAATATGGCGGACGGCAAATACTTTCAGTACTGATACACGAGGAAAAGGATTCGTATCGTCTGGCGGCCCGAAATCTTCCTCAAGTCCAGCACGTTTAATCCTCCTTTTTTTTCTTTTCGTTTCTTAGTCACACAAAACCAATGCACGTACCGGGGCCAGCTTTGCTCGTATAATGTACATTGGTTGATCACTTCGGCACACCACAATCTTTCACATAACACACATTTTTTTTCCTTTCCAACCAATCCCACTTCTGATATTTGTAGAATGTGTAAGATGGTCGGCGTAACTCGGAGATATAGAAAGAAATAATAAAGTTTATTTGAAGAAAACAGGCAATTACAATATATCGTGAGCCGTCCCGCGATCGGCGTTTCGTGCTTCTTACTTTGTCTCTACTTCTCTTCTGTTCTCTCTCTTCGCGCTTTCTGCCATGTCGCGGCAGCGTTTGGTACTACTGTTTCGGTTAAACTTACTTACGTTCTACACATTATAATATAAAACATTATAATAGTAGAAAAGTGGTCAATTTGAGGCAATAAGACAGATCTTTGTGTCAATAAACTTCTTTATTTTAGAGACTTGACAAACATTTTGACCCTAATTTCTTCAGTCGTTTTTAGTGTACTACATATAATAATTACACATATAATATATATAGATTATATTAAACAATCTAACGCAAGAAGTTGATAACGTGTACCCCAAAGTACAAGGTTTGACACTTACAGAAAAGCTCGTATGTATAGGAAGAACTCAGTCCATCAGGCGCGCAACATCGCCAACAACAAGCGATACAAAAGTCTCGGTGCTAACGAGACAAAATTAACAGAAACAAACAACTAGCGCGACGGCTGCCGACAGACCGAGCTATATCCTTAACAATATTATTCCGACTAACATTCCCCCTTTTTATCTCTTGCATATCATACGCAAACATCGCAGGAATGTCTAAGCCGCTTTATACACTTCCAAAACCGGGAAATAAGGCTTTAGCTTATCCGTGTCCGACATAACATTAATTGAATGATCCCGTAGTTTAATATGGATCATTTCGGACACGGACCTTTTATAAAATAATTTTTTCGAGTTTAAAATTTTAGTATTTTGCCAATTAAATGTATGATCCGTATCGATTCGATGTTGTGTGACGACAGAAGCACTCTCAGTACGATGGTTAATTTGATTTTTATGTTTTGCAACTCTCGTTTTGAGCTTCCTCCTGGTCTGATCCACATAAGAAGCATTAGAATTATTACATTGCAAATGGTATACTACATTTTTCTTTTGTTCATATTCAATAGGATCTTTAATAGTTTTGATAAATCTATTCAATTTGTTCAAACTCCTGTACACTAACAAAGCTTTGTCTTTCCTCTTCAAAAACTTAGAAATTTGTTGTGACAAGCCATTTATGTAAGGTACTACGAATAATTTTTTCTTTCCGTTACCCGAAATTTGTTGGGAATTCGAATGTTTTTTTTTTCGAGAAAGTTAATATTGGTAATAAGATATTTGATTCTATTGTTACTAATTTTGAATACTAATTCCAAAAGGTAATTGTTGGAAATGAAGATGCTGATTACCAATTTTAATTTTTTTTTCTTGAAACACTAGATTTAAATTACCACTCCGCGCACCCAATTTCGCAAAAAAAGGAACAATTGTCGGCATGGTAGATAAAGCCATGTTGTTATCCTATCCAGTGTTTCAAGAAAAAAATTTAAAATTAGTGATTAAAACTTTATCCAATACGTGACGACGTGACTATTTTCATTCTTTAATTTTTGTATTGCCTGTTACGATTAAAGTGCGATATAAATGATGAGTCATGCAGCGCGACGCATATAATAAGATATTGATGGTTTATTTCTGAAAGATGCGATTTTGAAACATAAGAACATCATATATGGTTGAATTCAGCGTAAAAAATGCTACAATTTTTATTACAAAAATTTTAATAATTGAAAAAAAAGACGGGTGGAGGTAAATAAAAAAATTTGAACAAAAAATGAATCTAATTACGCGGTTGTAAAGCCTATAAAATACTATGCAACTTTTATTTGAAACATTTTTTTATATCTCTTACCGTTTTGATGATACTCGCATAAAACAAAAAAACCGGTTTTTCTTCGAAGGGGTGTATCACTCCCCAAACATGCAAGAAAACACATAAAAAAAATACGAGTCTCTTATTTTTAGCTACTTTACAACATATTCAAAGCTCATCAAAATCGGAGAGGGACACTTGCGTCATTTCCCTTGTTAGTTATACTGTGTTAGTTATACTGTGATCAGTGATAAAAGATTTGATCGGTCAGCACCATGAGCACCGAGATGGTGGGGATACGCACACAAGCGAGAACCGCCGTCCGTGTGCGTAATGTCACGCTCGGCACTTCGGCTCGCGGAAAAGTGCGGACATACTATGTTCCGTCTTTTTTCCACCAAGCTCGCTATAAGGCAAGAGACGGAGGCATGTTCACGCCACGCGCGCTTGTTACATATGACAACGTAAAATGCTTTTCCAAGATTTACAGTCTTGGAAAAAGTACATAATATTATTGATAACGATAGGTTTAACATCTCAAGGTAATTATGCATTTTAGGTCACACATCACCGATTTCTTTGCGCTTCAGATATGTTGTAGAGCAGGTCATACTGAGTGATTGTGTGGAAAAATTTTGTGGGGGACGGCCTTAGTTTAGGAAATATGGCAATTTGAAGTTTCAGAATTTTAATGCTTTATTCTAGATATTACAAGCTGTTATTACGAACAGTTAAGTTTAGAGGAGCGACCTCCTATTTCAATAAGTTTTATATATGTTGTAAAAATCATTGTCCCGAGTAATAATGTGAAGGTTTTAGGCGGGGGTCGTTGTTTGTTAAAAAGTTACAAGGGGAAGAAGTTTCACGAATGAATTCTTATTTTTTGGTTCCACGTACATTTCGTTCCCGTTTGAACCGCGTAGGCAGGGGGGGCTGCGCCCCCCTGCACCCCCTCAAAACCTAACCTAACCTAACTTCCGAAAAGAGCTTTGCCTCTCCCCGTGCTCCCCTCCTCAAGTACCGACTTTTCACAAGAAGCGAATGTAATCGAAAGTCGTAAGAAAAAAATAACAATTTCCAATTACATTCGCTTCTTGTGAAAAGCTTCTTTTAGATGTTAGGTTAGGTTAAGTTTTTGGGGGGGTGCAGGGGGGCGCAGCTCCCCTGCCTACGCGCTTCAAACGCGAACGAAAAGAACAAAAATACTAATATTGTTCCGAAACTTTGAACTGCCATAGCTGCTAAACCAAGGCCGTCCCCCACAAAATTTGTTCCCATAATTACTCGGTATGATCTGCCCTACAACATATCTAAAGCACATTGAAATCGGAGATGTGTGACCTAAAATGCATATTTACCCATCTCAAGATGCATTTATTATTATATTTTTAATGATTTTTAATATAAGTTAACATTGATAATTTTAAAGTTTTTTTAGAATATTAAAAAACATTTAATATATATAAATATACTATTAGTATTAATTCTAATATATTTATAATTTGTAAATTACAAAAAGAAAATCTTCATTTTACACACAGATGCGTAATCTGAAAGTATTTAATTTATTTAACATATTACCTAAATATAATATATTAATTAATGAATTCGTATAATATGATTTAAATACTTTAAAATTATTTATATATCTGCAAAACGTAGATTCTTTCTATCATAATTTACAAAACAAAAATATATAAAAATAAACACTATAAATTTTCTTTGTATGTTAAATGTTTTTTAATAATCTAAAAACTTTTAAATTTTTGCAGTTCTCTCATATTTAATTATTATGCAAAATATATAAAGCATCTTGAGATGTTTTACTATTATCAATAATATTACGTACTATTTTTAACACTGTCAATCTCGAAAAAGGATATAAATATATAAATATTATATATGACTCTTAAATATACAGATTGAGTGTAAATCTTTGTGTAGCATAAGTTTAATAACATTAAAGTTTAATGTATTATGATAATTAATATAAGCTCTTCTAATTTCATATTTTACAAGTTGTGCAATATAAATTCTTATATTACATCATAACGTCGATTGGCAGTAAAAATGAAAGTTTCGATGTGTTTACTGTAGACACGTGGATGCGCGACACGTTCTACGTTTCCCGCTCGTCTCACACATCGAGATTTCTATGTTAATGACATCGCGATTCGTCAAATCAATTAACAACACTGCAATGTTTTTGTCTCTCGACATGAAATCTCATGTATTTTTCGGTAACTCGACAAAAAATGGACCTAAAATGTTAAATAAACACTTAGCTGCAGAAATTTGTCTTGTTACAATATTAAACATTTTTAATATACAATTATATAATACAAATTTAATTTTTTGAAATAATAGGCAATATTAATTTTTATTATTATTAAGTGGTCATTTACACTACCCTTAAGGTGCCACTAATAGCGCGTTAGGTTTTTTAACGTGGACTTTTGCTTTGTAGCTCTGTTCTACCACATTTTATTTCATATCTGTTATTTCTAAATATGGATGTCTGACATAGAAAATGCCAGACAAACTAAAGTTTGAACACATATATTATTTTTAGATGTGGATGTCTGTGATATAAAATTCTGTCTCTATAGAAGTGTTAAACTGGGGCTCGGGTGTCCTCCCGAGTCAACACCTCGGGATGAAGGATCGGTGATTCCGAGTCAACACCTCGGAGATCGGAGCTGGTGTTCTCCGAGTCAGAGATGCCAGTTTTGAAACGCTTGCAGCATGCTCAGCAAGTAGAGGGGATACACAGATGAGACGCACACAGGCGAACAGCCGTGTGCGTGTGCGCTTAGCGCTTTGGCAAATGGCTCGCTTGTGTGCGTATCCCCTCTATTTGCTGCTGCATGCTGCAAGCGTCTCAAAACTGGCATCTCTGCTCCGAGTCAGCACCTCAAAGGGATTGTCGGTTCCGAGTCAGCACCTCGAAGACCTAGGAGTGCTTCCGAGTCTACATCTCGGAGAGCGGGATAGGAAAGGAATGGTGCTCTGAGCCGGTTTCGCCCGCCTTATATATGCGGCGGCGGCCCGAGCTCAGTCCGGGGGACGGCGTGCGGTGCGCGCAGGCCCGCGGGTGGGATTCTGCGCCGGCGCGGTGCTGTTTGCGGTCGCGGCGCGCTTGATTTCCCTAGGCGTAGGGCGCGTTCTCATGATTTGCGGTGAGTGCAAATGGTGCAGCACTTTTGGTGTTGCGGTGCGGACTAATGATAACGCTTAATAACTCGTTTACAATAATGGTTTAATAATAATGATAATAATGGTAATAATAGACTACACAAAAGAATATATATATATATACATGATGACGGGTTGCCCCGTCACAATTTTTATTTTAAATTTAGTATTAGGTGCGCAACTAAGTTCCCGCTGTTTGTCAATAGATGGCTCCAGCGGTAAGTGCTGGTCGATTTTTACATATCCAAAACGTCACGAATCAAGCTTAGACATATGGTAAACAAACCGCTTTGACACGTTAGTGATTTTGTTTTGGCGTCATATACTTTTGATTGTGTGAAAATGTCTGATTTTGTACCAAATAATCGTCATTTGCGGGAAGTGTTGATTTTCTTATTTTATTCGAAGAAAACGGCGGCTGAAGCGCATCGAGAGCTCCAAAAAGTTTACGGAGATGCTGCTCTAAGTAAAACAACGTGCCGTGATTGGTTCCGTCGCTTCAAAGACGGTGATTTTGATGTTGACGACCGTCCGCGTGAAGGAAGGCCAAAAACCTTCGAAGACGCTGAATTGGAGGCATTGCTTGATGAGGATCCATGCCAAACGCAAGAACAGCTTGCTTCAGCATTAGAAGTTACCCGCCAAGCCATTTCCAAGCAATTGCATGCGTTGTGAATGATTCAAAAGCAAGGAACTTGGGTTTCTTATGATTTGAAGCCAAGAGACGTTGAGCGTCGTTTTTTCGTCTGTGAACAACTGCTCCAGCGGCAAAAAAGGAAGAGTTTTCTTTATTGCATCGTGACGACTGATAAAAAATGGATTCATTACAGCAACCCAAAAAAAAGAAAATCATGGGGACTGCCCGGTCATGCTTCTACGTCGTCGGCTTGGCCGAATATTCACGCTGCGAAGATTATGCTGTGTATTTGGTGGGACCAGGTCGGTGTTATTCATTATGAGCTGTCGAAACCATCACTAAAGAACGGTATCGAATTCAATTGATGCGACTGAGCCGAGCACTGCGCGAAAAACCACAATACGAGCAGAGGCTCGAAAAAGTGATTCTACTGCATGACAACGCTCGGCCTCATGTTGCCAAACCCGTTAAAACCTACGTGGAAACGCTCAAATGGGAAGTCCTACTCCACCCGCCATATTCCCCAGATATTGCGCCGTCCGATTATTACTTATTTCGTTCGATGGCACATGGTCTGGCTGATCAGCAGTTCCGCTCATATAAAGACATCAAAAAATGGCTTGATTCGTGGATAGCCTCAAAAGATGAACACTTTTACCGTAACGGTATTTGAGCTCTGCCAGAAAGATGGGAAAAAGTTGTAGCTACCGATGGGCAATACTTTGAATGATTCATTTGTAACCAGTTTTTTACAATAAAGTTGCATTTTCAAAAAAAAAACAGCGAGAACTTAGTTGCGCACCTAATAAAATATAAAATTTGTTTTGTTTTATGAACATCGTTATGTTAAACCGATTAGTCAGCATTATATTAATTATATTAATAATTAATATAATACTGAATAATCGGTGTGCCACTACTGGCGCCTCTTCCGCGCGGGCCTCCTTTTCCACGCCGGCCTGCTTTTCCGCGCGGGAATATTGTGCCGCCTCGGCCCCGCTGATGGTACCAGCAGCCTCGGCTGCGGCCGGCTCTTCTTCTTTGTTTCCCTAATTCAAGAATTTTTAATAAAATATTATTTATTAATAAAAGATTCGCTATTATTATATTTTATAACTAAAATTGTTATATTAAATAAATAACTTACTAGTAGAATTATTATTCTGCTCCTGCTGCTGCTCCTGCTGCTGCTCCTGCTGCTGCTCCTGCTGCTGCTGCTGCTGTTGTTGCTGCAAAATATTTTTCAGCATTTGCCGCAAAGTTGCTGCAGTACAAGATTCTTCTGTAAAAAAAACAAAAAATATATATTTTATTAATGAGCTGATATACTGACACGGGGTGCTTTCTTTTGAGTAATTTTGTCATCCAATATCGTGTGTGAGAAAAGATAATGTCACTTATTACTTACAGGACATATCGGCTTCCATGATTTGTCTTCTCTTTACTTTTGATAGTATCGCTGCGCACGTTTTTGTCTTTCGAAGAAATGACAAGCGCGACGTGGGCGTGATCTACACGAAATAATTAAAAATCGCGTACATGTCGCTGCCACCCTGTGCGCTGCATTCGCTTAATTTCGTGATTATGGCATATGCCGCTTGGTATTGTGTAGTAAAGAGCTTATTGTGATATTTATTTTCATAGTACATTATTCGATTTAATATCAAATCTATAATTTACATCTTATTACTGTGATATAGAAGTGATTTTTTTGCGAGCTAACGAATATTGTGTACGTTTAACTCGTTTGTCTAGTTTTAACAACGGTAAGAAAACTGATAATACTTTTGAAGTAAGACAAAATTTACCGTCTATTTTTTTTATTTGTTATTTAATTTAATTTTTTAGTTTTTGTTTCTTTCTTTATATATTGAAATGTGCAATTCACACAAAAAATCTAAGCGAAGTTTTTCAGAAACTTAGCTTACGGATGAGCGATATAAATCTTGGATACGAAAAGTACTATCAAATGACAGTCTTTTTTATTGCACTATATGCAATAAAGATTTTTCTTGTAACACGCGCATTTCAAGACATGCGGATTCTTTGTGTCATAAAAACAATATTAAAGAAAACACATGTGTTTTATCGAATAATAACGATGTGAATGTAAAATCAAATACTTGTTATACACAAAAATTTCGAAAACAATGGTTGGAAATGAAGCAATTTCAACCGTGGTTATGCGAAATATCGCATAACAATACTTTATTTTTTTGCTCATTTTGTGATAAATATATGTCAGCACAATTGTCACATATTTATGATCACGCAGAATCCGCAGCACATGTAGCTAAAGAAAAAAATATTGAAAGAAAAGAAACAGATGAAGATATAACTATGGCAGACGAATTTTTATCATTTAAAGAGCGAAAGAAAGCAGCGGAAATTAAATTTGCTGCTTTTATTGCCGAACATAATATTTCGCTTCAAACCGCGCCAGAAATTTTGAAATTATCCCAAGAAATAGGGAAAGATGGCAATATTTTACAAAGCATGAAGATAAGCCGAATTAAATGTCAAAAGATTCTTTCAAACGTTTTATGTCCGGTTGAAACAGATCGTGTGGTCGACATAATTCAGAATACAAAATTTAGTATTTTTATTGATAAAACGTCAGACACTTCTAATCAAAAATGGATGACGTTTCTTGTTCGGTACGTTCATCCCGAAACATTAGATATTACCTCGCAATTAGTCAAATTAATTGATATTGATGATAAAGATTGCAGCGCGGAAAAATTATTTAATGCGTTCAAATGTGAAATGTGGAAACTTCAAATTTCATTTTTAAATATTCTTGCCTTGTCGTGCAACAACACGTCCGTTATGACAGGCAAGAATTTATCGTTTAAAACACAGCTTGAAAAAATTTGTAAAAATTTATTGACATTTCCATATCCTTGTCATATTTCTCCGTTAATTGCAAATGCTGCATGTAATCAGGTTCCAGACTATTGCGAGGAATTCGTAAAAAAAATAGCAAGTTTTATAAATAGTAGCCCTAAGCGATCTACTATTTTTGACAAATTTTGTGAATGTTTTGAGGAAACAAACTACAACATTCTAAAGTTATGTGACACACGATGGCTTTCTCGGCATTTATGTATTGAGAGACTTTTACAATATTGGATTACCATTAATAATTTTCTAACGGAAATAGTAGTAAGTGACAAAACACAGACTGAAAAATATTTATTATCTTTGATGCAAAAACCCGATGTAAAAGCATATCAAGAGACGCGGTAGCGTCTCGACGCCAAGTACATAAAAGTATCCGCTGAATGAGTGTCACTGTCAAGACGCTGCCGTGTACTTTATCTCGAGTTTTTACTCGGCGTATCTTTGACATAAAATATTTCGTAAAGAAAATCATTAATGAAAAAAATAACTTATTTGTGTTAATAAATGTTACTACAAGCTTTCCATTGCAAGAAGTGCAAATTAAATTGGTTCAGTTAATTCAGAGATCTAAAATATTACACCTCAAAATGCACGAATCTGTCACGCGGATTAATCCGATAATCAGTCTCACGTACACAGAACCGCACACACATACTCAAAACGCGAGCGTTACTCAAGCCGCGTTCACAGCCGCGCTTGTACTCGCACACGCATTCAAGTCAGACATATTCAGCGCGTTCATATATTGGCACTTGCATATACTGTGAATAAATAATTTTTTCCTTTTTTTGCAATTAGTAATATTTAAGACAATTAATACTAAAACTACAAAAATCAATTGCAATATTAAAAGTGTACCTACTACAAAGATAAATCTTGGCGGCAATACATATAAAGTTATTAGTGCAATTTTTCATCATGGGGAAAACTTGAATACTGGACGATATACAAATATAGTGCGTAAAACACAGACTAAAAACACAGACTGGATAACAATACATGATTCAAAGATACAAAAGTGCAATTGGCCTAGAAATGCTAAAAATGCATATATATTTTTTACAGAAAAAATAAAATAAAATGTACAAGTAGTGTAGTGTTTTTAATGTAAATGTACTTTTACTTGCATTTAAAAAAAGAAGTAAAATCATCCTAAACAAAAGTCTTTACAAAAGAAAAAAACATACGCTAAGTACATAAAAACTATCCAAATATAAAAATCTTTGTATATATATATATATATATACATGCACGCTTATTCCTGCACAACAACCTGGGAATGGCTCGTATTGGCCTATTTAATCATATTAGCCTCTTCATTTCTTAGTTTGAATTTTTCACGAGCCTTGACTATTCATTCGTTTGATTTTCACGCTGAGCTGAAATGGAGCGTTATTAAAAATTATCAGAACATCGATTTATATACGGATATTGCGAGACAA
>NW_018021751.1:32700-35123 GCF_002006095.1 Pseudomyrmex gracilis
TATAAAAATCTTTTTTCTGTAGAAATAAAAAACACAGACAATCAATGCAATTAGCCAAGTACTGGATTCAAGACTATAGACCTTATAAAACGGGCTTATAACAAAAGTAAAGTACAAAAACTTGGTGTGCCCGGATCGTATATATATACACATATATGTGTATACGAGTTATAATAAAACATAAGAAAACATTTCGACGATAAATACGCAATTGAATGAATTAATCAATTAATACTACCATATTAGCAGTTATGATTTAAGAATTTCAAAAGTAACATTATATCACATTTAAGATAACTGTTGTCATTTTGTTTTACCTACAAGAAAATATAAAGAAAGGAAACATAATAATAATAAAAAATATAATAAGATATAATAAGATATATGTATACTAATACGATATAATATAATTTATGTAATATAATATAATATAATATATGTAATATAATAATAAAACACAACATGTACACAATATATAGCTTGAATCAGTACTACTTACGATCTGGGCACGCCAAGTTTTTGTACTTTACTTTTGTTTTAAGCCCGTTTTATAAGGTCTATAGTCTTGAATCCAGTACTTGGCTAATTGCATTGATTGTCTGTGTTATTTAATTCTACAGAAAAAAGATTTTTCTATTTGGATAGTTTTTATGTACTCGGCGTATGTTTTTTTCTTTTGTAAAGGCTTTTTTTAGGGTGATTTGTTATTTTTGAAACATATTTTACATTTTTTTAATTGTTTTAATGCATCTTTTCAAGCTCTGGAAACAAGCATACAAGTATTACAACCAAAAGCACTTGAATTATTAAGGATTATTTGTGAACAATTTTTAAATCCAGAGCTTTTACATAATATAAATACTAATTTCAATTTTTCCAGTAAAGAAAATCACAAATCTTTAAGGTAACTTAGGAAAAGAGTGTAACAAATATCTTGAAGCATTAATCGGGCAAGGACACGCAGACGTAGTTGCTAATGTTAGAGATAATTGTTTGAAATTGTACGTAACAGTTGCCGAAGAAATTTGTAAAAGATTACCAATAAACGATATATTTTTATCAAAATTAAAAGTTTTTGAAACGGACATGACTTTATATAATACTAATAGAGAAGCTTCTTTTACTGACCTTTCTTTTGTCGCCCAAACTTTTGGTGGGTTTGACGACAATAGTTTACGAAAAAAATGTTTTGCTTTACATCGGAATTTTACAGAAACACAAAAAAATTATTTGTCACAATTAAAATTTGATAACATGTGAAAACAAATTTTCCTACGTACACAAAAATATCCCAATTTAAAGTCTCTTTTAAATGCTGTTAGATTGCTGCCAAATTCAAATGCCGACTCAGAACGAATCTTTTCCTTTCTGCCAGATATAAAGACAAAAAAACGGAATAAACTTTTGCCTAGTACTGCTAATGCGTAATAAAATCAGCATTGAAAGCAAGGAAAGAAACAGCTATAAACATAAAAATTACTGATAAACATTTGTCACTAATGTCATCGGACAATTTGTACTCCGTACGTTCTAAAAACCAGAAAAGTCTTTTAAGATTATATGCTGCTGATAATAGTAAAATTGCTGGTTCCTCCACGTCTAATATGTGCAATACAAATGTTTAAAATATCATTTTGTTTGGTATTCTATATGTCAGACATTAACATTTGTAGATGTAATATGTAAAATATTGATTTGTCTGGCATTTTATATCAGACATCCACATCTATAAATAATAAATGTGTTTAAACCTTAGTTTGTCTGGCATTTTCTGTCAGACATCCACATCTATACATAAATGTGTTCAAACCTTAGTTTCTCTGGCATTCTATGTCAGACATCCATATTTAGAAATAACAGATATGAAATAAAATGTAGTAGAACAGAGCTACAAGCAAAGGTCCACGTTAAAAAACCTAACGCGCTATTAGTGGCACCTCAAGGGTAGTGTAAAAGACCACTTAATAATAATAAAAATTAATATTGCCTATTATTTCCAAAAATTAAACTTGTATTATATAATTGTATATTGAAAATGTTTAATATTGTAACAAGACAGATTTCTGCAGCTAAGTGTTTATTTAACATTTTAGGTCCATTTTTTGTCGAGTTACCGAAAAATACATGAGATTTCATGTCGAGAGACAAAAACATTGCATTGTTGTTAATTGATTTGACGAATCGCAATGTCATCAACATAGAAATCTCGATGTGTGAGACGAGCGGGAAACGTAGAACGTGTCGCGCATCCACGTGTCTACAGTACCCACATAGCACGTAATATTACTGCAATATCACAGTAAAATTGCAATATATCAGTAATATTAGATATTATAATATAATATTACAATAATATTATCGACATATTACATTTACATATAATAATGAAATATTACGGTAATATTGTATTGCATTTCAAGTAG
>NW_018021751.1:41003-42640 GCF_002006095.1 Pseudomyrmex gracilis
GTTTTACAATGTGGGTACAATTGTGTGTAGGATTGGTAAGATAATAAATTTATCGTGGTACGATATTTTATAAGCTTTGGCGCAAATATTTTGACAAAACTATGATTCTACATATCTGTTTTGCCTTACTGTAACTATTTCTAAATGTTGATTTCTAAATGTGGTTTGCATGATATAAGAAACAAATTTGTATTATAAGGTTTTGTTCCTATATAATATATAAATTAGTATCAGTTTTGTTCCTATAATATATAAATTTATTATCTTGACTTTTAGCGATATTAAGGACGCAGACGATAGTATTATCCTTTAATATAACGCAGTTATTTTTATTATTGTTTAAATAAAATAAAACAATTTAAATAAAAGAAATCTAAATACAATTAAGCAAATAAATAAGGTCACATCGAGCAATAGAAAGATATTAATACAATAAAATAAATAATTTAATGATCACGCTTTAACATAATTACGAAATATTTCGACTCTAACTTGAGTCTTCTTCAGTCAAAAAAATACGCAGTATACATTAATTGATGTCAAAAAATAAAAAAAGTCAATGTCTAAAAGCAACGCAAAAAGTTGGCCGTTGGTAGTAATCATGGTGAAATTACCTCGAAGATGACATTCTAAAAGATAACAAAGAAGAGTATTCAATCACTGTTACACACACACACAAAAACAAAACTCACAAGTGAACTTACTAAGATGTTAACTGAAGGAACATTTTAACAACATAAAACGTTCCTCTTCCCAACTGTCAGTAATTTCTAAACACAGAACAGATCTCAATCATTCTTTTAATTGGGACAATGTCCAGATTTTAGATCATGAACATCATTATTACAAGAGACTAATTTCTGAAATGATCTTTATAAAAAATACAGTCACACGTTTAACTTCACAGGTTTAACTTCTGTTAACAATTTGGAATTACTTGACACTCCTTACTTCAATGTTTTGAATGTTTCTCACCATAACTGAAAAACAACCACTGTAGGTGGGAGAATACTTATATGTCTCGTGCCTCTTATCTCTGCCTTCAGAGTCTGACTATTTGACATCCTAGTAAGTTCACTTGTGAGTTTTGTTTTTGTGTGTGTGTGTAACAGTGATTGAATACTCTTTTTTGTTATCTTTTAGAATGTCATCTTCGAGGTAATTTCACCATGATTACTACCAACGGCCAACTTTTTGCGTTGCTTTTAGACATTGACTTTTTTTATTTTTTGACATCAATTAATTTATACTGCGTACTTTTTTGACTAAAGAAGACTCAAGTTAGAGTCAAAATATTTTGTAATTATGTTAAAGCGTGATTATTAAATTATTTATTTTATTATATTAATATCTTTCTATTGCTCGATGTGATCTTATTTATTTGCTTATTTGTATTTACATTGCGATCGGTTCTGTCATTTTTATATTTAATTTTTATATTTAATTTTTTATTCATTGAGTCATGAACGTGATTACATATATAGAAAGAATATAAAACATTGTATTTAGATTTATTTTATTTAAATTGTTTTATTTTATTTAAACAATAATAAAAATAACTGCGTTATATTAAAGGATAATACTATAGTTTGCGTCCTTAATATCGCTAAAAATCAAGATAATAAATTTATATATTA
>NW_018021752.1:0-15897 GCF_002006095.1 Pseudomyrmex gracilis
TTTTCGAGAAAAAAATTTTTGTCCGGATTTAAGTGGCGGACCCTGTAAGCGTTATGTTTGATTGCTTTTTAAGGGGCACAACTAGTGTGACTGCCCCAAAAAAGGTGATATTGGGGAATTTATTAAAAGAAAAGTATGGCATTGAATGTTTTGAAATTTTGAGGATATATTTGTGTATAAATGATCTATGTGCAGCAATTTTTTGTATGAAAATAATCAATTTTCAGCAACTTATGCGCCATTTTCCAAGTCTCCAAAAAAAAGTTCTCCCACTGCTGCAGTGATTGCGGTCTTCAGAGTGCGTGAAATAAAAAAACAAAAAATGTCTGTTAAACTAGAAGGTATTTCTCGTACAATGACGCAGGATTATGAAAAAAATATAAAATCCAACAAAATGGCGGAGTTTTGAAAAAAAGTTTCAAATTACGCTTAAAAATCTGGTGGTTTTTTGCATGGCAAATTGACATTTTTCATCCAATCAAAAAACTGGAGAGTCATTGTCTGGAAAAACAAATACTAAACACGTTCCAAAAAGATTCAAGTCGATCGGGTGATTTGTATTCGAGTTGGAACTGCAGCAAATTTGAAAAATGTCGTTTTGAGAAAAATGCGTTTAAAGATAAAAATATTGATTTCATTGTTATAAATCGAGAAATATCATACCTAGAGCTAATCTGCTATTCCAGGCCCATACAATTCACCTTCCTCTTCCTCGAAAAGTACCTGCTGGGTTGCTGAAGCTTTCCTTCGAGCTAATCGACCCTCTTTTGAGGCAGCCTGATGACGATGCTCTGCTATGCGCAGCCTCGTTTCATCTCTGTCGGCGGCATAATCTCTTGCTGCAGGTCCAATTATTGCTCCCATCACGCTGAACATTTTCAGAATTGATAGAAATCCATCATTGAATATCCCAACAGCAAGATAATTGGATAATTCAATGGTTTTCAATCCATTGTGGAGGTGTTTTGGAGCAAAGTGCCAAAGCAAGCCATTGTAACTTTCGTTGTTATTTTGCGTATTATTTCCCTTACATCTGTCGAGCAATTCACGCCTAGTCATATATATACAATGTATATACAAATGTATATACAAATATATATACAATGCCGACAGAGCCCAAATAATAACGGAGGTACGGCCCCTCAGCTTACGCACGTTTCTGACCGACGAGCAGCTGCTCTTTAAAAGGCTGTCGTTCAAAAACTAGTTGAGATCCACTCTTGAAATTTTAGTATGTTATTCTTGGAGCTATAGACTATCGAAAAGTGCAAAAAAAATCGATTTTTTAAAAGTTTCACACTAGTTGTGCCCCATAAGTAGGTTTTTTGGCTCTATACTAAAACTGGCTTTTTCATGCCACTCTACTCCTAATATAAAATATATATAAAAATATTTATATTATATAATATATATTATATAATAATATTATATAGGTATATTATTATATAGGTATATTATATAATAATATTATACAACCATAATATATAATATATATTATAACTTTCATATAACATTTCTGTAACTATATAACAATTATATTACATTCTACTTACATGTTATATTTATATTATATAACTGCAATATACGATAAGTAGAAAATTACAACTAACATGGATGTTACATGCAACGACCATGTTATATTACTTATTACATTTGTTTTATTACGACAATGTTGCTTTTATGTATCTGTGTTTGCTGGGATATTATATAACATATATATTATATAATATATATTATATAATATATATATATTTATATAATATATTTATATAATTTATATAATATATTTATATAATATATTTATAATAGGATATATATAAGGCCATACGAGCTATCCTCATGATGTTTGAGTAGAAACTGTACGTGTATATATATACATACACATGTAACGAATTCAACTTGTAACTTTTTACAAGTGAGTGTTTTTTTGAGTTGAAAACTCAATTCTTAAAATCATACGGGATGCCGGATTTGCATCTCACATATGATAGACCCCGGATGCCCCCTATCTAATTTTAAAATTTTGCGAAAAAAACAAATTTTTAAATTAGATACGGGAGTATCCGGGGTCTATCATATGTGAGATGCAAATCCGGCATCCCGTATAATTTTAAGAATTAAGTTTTCAACTTAAAAAACCACTCACTTGTAAAAATTTACAAGTTGAATTCGTTACATGTGTATGTATATATAGTATATTCACGTACAGTTTCTACTCAAACATCATGAGGATAGCTCGTATGGCCTTATATATATCCTATTATTAATTTCAACGAGCTTTAAGTCATAATTGTTTAATATATTTATATAATATATTTATATAATATATATTATATAATATATATTATATAACAATATAATTGTTTATTTATACTCCGTGAAATTGTTAAAAAAATATATATGCAGAAAGGGCCGATACGGAGTGAAATACTAGGTGTTGATGTATGAACAAGAATCTTTATTTAAACGTGCCAAACGTTTTGACTCTTGGTTTGAGTCATCTTCAGTGGCATACAAAAATCTACATAAATAAATTAATATAAAAATTACAAAAATCAAAGAAACAGTACAGAAAAGATACCAAGCAATAATTACAACTCACCATTAAGAAAAATATAGGCAGTACATTACCTTGTAATAAGGAAGAGATATCAAATAATTAGTTGATATTCATCAAAGTGTTTCGAAAAACCAAAAATGTCCTCTTTCCATGTCTCAAGTTAGATAGTACACAAGAAACATAAACTACTTGGTTTTTCGAAACACTTTGATGAATATCAACTAATTATTTGATATCTCTTCCTTATTACAAGGTGATGTACTGCCTATATTTTTCTTAATGGTGAGTTGTAATTATTGCTTGGTATCTTTTCTGTACTGTTTCTTTGATTTTTGTAATTTTTATATTAATTTATTTATGTAGATTTTTGTATGCCACTAAAGATGACTCAAACCAAGAGTCGAAACGTTTGGCATGTTTAAATAAAGATTCTTGTTCATACATCAACACCTAGTATTTCACTCCGTATCGGCCCTTTCTGCATATATATTTTTATATATTATATACTATTGTATAATATTACCTCTTATAAATTTACAAAAGTTTCTATTCGCAAATACCTTTTTGCCTGTAATTTGCTTTACTGCAGTGAATCTTACCACATCTCGGCTTGCATATTTTTTGACAATTTGTGGTATTGGAGTATTCCCAGATAGCCAAATAATAGCAGTATACCACGCAGGTTTACTTAGCACTGATTCTGCTCAACTGTATCATTATATAAATGAATTGTGTAAGGATGATATGCAAAGAAAGCAACACAGCAAAAATATAGAAAAAAAATGAAGACAATAGCACATTATGCTTCAAATCCGCTACATTTATTTCAGCAAGTTCTGCTTCATTGATGCTCTGCTTCATTGATAATATTTGCATCACGGCGTGACACATTTATAATCTTTTTTTCTGCTTTTCTGTCGACACTAATTGAAATAACAGATTATGTCCCCAGATAGCAAAATGTGTCTAGAATTTCTGCAAAACTGATGTATACAATCAAGAACAATTGGTTATTTATTGGTCTAACTATATCCGCAAAACGAAGCAATTTTGAATCAATTTCAAGTAAAAACAAATATTCTCAATTATTATCCAATTCTATATCAATGGAATAGAATATTTTTAGATTAGACTCATATCAATTATTGCTCCATAAAAAATCAAAGTACTGTGAGGTAAATAACTCAATTCTATATAAAATAAAAGGAATTAAATGAAAAAACTAGTTTTTCTTAGGGTTTCCAGGTACGACTTCTGGCTGAGAAGTTTTTTCGCAATATTTTAAACTTAGTTAGGAGGGTATTCGAGGTCCTTCATATACGTGATGCAAATTTAGGGGTGGGCTCCGTTTGACTACAACTTTTTTGCCAACAGCATCATTCGCCTACATCCCATTTGTCGACAGTCAGTTTGCGCGCAAACTTTTTTGCCTACGTCTCAATTGCCTACAAGCTCGTTTGCGCACAAAAATAAAATTTAAGAAACAAGTGCACGATTGCACACAAGTCACTATTACCTACAGCTCGATTGTCTACATGCTTAATTGCGCACATAAAGAAGATGCTGGACCGTTTTGTTTTACCGTTCAAGCCGATGTTTTCTTTTTGTCGCTCTTTTGTAGCACTTGTCGGAATGAAAACCGCTTTTCCAGAACAAAAGAGAATATGCTAAAAACTGGCTGGAACAAAAATCCGTATGAAAAACAAAAAAAAGTTTATGAACAAGTATCACGTCAGACAACATTTTCACTTCATATACAAAACTGATAGTATAAATCAAAACAAAAATTGTCTAGGCCATTCTAGAGACATAAACAAGTATTTTGAATGTTTTAGACAATGATTTTGAAGCTTGTAAGAAAAAGAAAATATTTGTCTAAGATTCGTGCATTTTTAGCAGAAGCGCCAGAGAGACATATACGTCTATCCTTGTCTCTCTTATATCATCTATTCTTCTTTTTTTTTTATTGATAAAAAAAAAGACGGCCTTTAAGAACAAAGCTTAAATGGCNCTGATACAGTTAACTTAAACAGAGAGGATTACAACGCAGAGACGTAAGCTAGTATCACAGGAAGAGGTATGTACACGTACCTCATTCGGATTAGTCGGAGCTTAATATACTAGGGCTTAAGCTAGCTTGTACCGTGTTGGACGCAAAAGGATCCGGGAGTACCGAGTAGAGATAAAAATTAAAATAAAATATAAAATAAAATAAAATAGAATTATATATATATATATATATACGTAATTTTTAACATTGCATAACAAACTAAAAACTTAAAAGAAAAACACATATTAAACATCTAAAACTAAGCCAGATAAACGTTAGAGGAAAAGTACCGTTTATTAACAGGAAAAGTGAACGCAAAATAGGAATGTTGCTCCCTCCCCCCTCCTGCACACACAGTGCAGGAGAAAGAAGAGGGATCTTAACTAACATACGTAAAATTAAATAAAACGAACGCAAAACAGACATAGACAAACTTAAAAAAAAAGACACTTAACTTGCACATGGTAATGGCATTTAGGCATATGTCCACGTCGCCTTAACAATTATTAGATAAATTTGGAAATGAAGTTGATGAATCCTCCCACTGGGGGGAGAATATCCTTACGCAACGTGGCCATGAAATATTCCACAGGGTGAAGAAGGAAGCCACGAGCCCGGACTAGGCCTCTCACTAAATGTTGACGCTCCTCATCAAACTCAGGGCAGGCCCAAAACACGTGATTCGGGGACTCCTCCACCCCACAGGCAAGGCAGAGAGAGGAGTCCAATATTCTGAAACGATAAAGATGCGCCCGCAGGAAGGAATGTCCACTGCGAAGCCTGTTACACGTAGTGACCGTCCTCCTCCTAACGTTAAAGAAGGCAAACCACGGATTGCGTGAGCGCGTCAGATACCTATGACAATAAAAAGACCCGCGGGTCGGTGCCTCGCGCACGCACTAGTCAAAAAATTCAGTGAACATTCTTTCTTTCCAATAATTTTTGATCTCACCCAGCAGTACACTCAACTGTGAGTCCACGCCATGCGGAATGGCAGCCTTCGCAAGTACGTCAGCCCTCTCTCGTTCCCCCGAATACCAACATGGCTGGGCACCCAGACCAGACGGGTGAGCGTGCCCTCCCGTTCCATGTTCAGCAAAACCGACTTCACCCGTAGCACTGAGTAAGAGCTGGAACGGGAATTAAAGTACGAACTCGCCGCGGACAGAGCTGACCTGGAGTCCGACAAAACTGTCACCTTCTTCCAGCCTTCCGCTCGAGCGAGCAGAAGGGCCTCCAGGATCGCCATGATCTCAACGCAGAAGGAGGAGAGAAAGCTCGCGGACCGACACTGCCGCTCCACAGACCTATCAGAGGAGGTCAACGCAAACCCAGAGAACGGCGCGCTCTGCTTAACGGAGCCGTTCGTGAAAACGCACATCGAAGAGAACAAATCAGCGGAGAAAAGCTTCTCAAAGGAGCTCTGAGGGTCTGAAGAGCACGCAAGCCCTAAGCCCGACTCCAGGTCCACCGCAGGGCAGTACATAAGTGCCTCAAACCCTAACAAATAGCACAGAGGGGCTCTCCCCTCCGGAAGAAACCGAGCCATCTTCTCCACGCGGCGAAAGGCCTCTATCAGCGTAAACGAGCCCACGCGGTTAACCCGGGTGGGCACTTGAACCTTTTTTTCTACTTCCTCAAGCAACGTCTGGCTCGGATGTTCAGAATACACGAGCATGCGCGACAGAAAACTACAGCACAAGAAGGTGTTACGGACACATACAGGTGGCTCCCGGGCCTCGGCCGACACTACGTTGCACGGAGTGGACGCCATATATCCCATCGCAACACGCAAGGCCCGCAACTGAATCTTATCCAGTCGGGAAGAGAGAGACGTAGACACGTTATGCATCAGGAAACCCCCGTATTCTAAACGAGAACGGATCAGAGCTCGGTACAGGGATAACAACAGACGAGGGTCCGAACCTCACCAGGTTCGACTAAGACAGCGAAGAGTCCTCAACAAGTTAGCACAACGGTTCTCAACATGTTGAATATGGGCCTTCCATCCTAAGTTAGACTGAAACACAAGCCCCAAGAACTTGACCTCTAAAGAGGAAGAGATCCGAACCTCCAAAACGGATATCGATCGCGTCTGACGTCTGCACAGGACACGGCCTCCCACTCGGACCAGGGACTTTAGGGCCTTATTGCCTGAACTGAAAACACACAACTGTGTCTTAGGGGCCGATAAAGTCAACCCCAGCGACCCAAGGGTCAAATCCGCCTCTTCCACCGCCAATTCCACATTTCTCAAAGCACTTTCCACCGGGGACTTCGAAGAGTACAGGCAAACATTATCTGCGTACTGTACAACTTTACAACCCGGGATGCACAAGAGGTCCAACTTTGATACGTAAACTGTATACAGAAAAGGGCTGAGAACGCTTCCCTAGGGAAGTCCTCGGAAAACCCAACGCATCGACTCTAACTCTCCAAACCTAAAGAAAAGTTGGCGCAATGAGGCAAGATGCCAGATAAACTTCCGGGTACGCTTCGGAACTCCCAGCGAACGTAGGTTATCCAGCAGGATATCGTTCAAAACATTGTCATACGCTTCCTGAATGTCCAAGAAGGCAGCCGCCACGGCCGAGTCCTCCTGAAAAGCCTCTAGAATCTCACCATACAGAAGAGTCAGGTTATCAATGCATGACTTCTGTCTGCAAAACCCGAACTGCGTGCCCGGAAGAAGGCCGTGCTACTCAAGCCAGCTTAGGCGACACGATCATGCGTTCCATGGTTTTGCACAGACATGAGGAGAAGGAGATAGGTCTGAACTTGCGACCATCCGCCTTAGGGATGAAGAACACTAAGTATCTCCTCCACTCGGCCGGGAACCAGCCCTCTGACAAGATGGAATTAAAAACAGTAGGGAGAACGTTTTTACCTAACGCGGAGAAGTGCTTAATAATCTGATAATCTATGGAGTCTAGTCCGGGGCTAGACCCGCCATTAACATAGGCCAAAGCCAACTCTAACTCCGTACCCGTGAAGGGCAGATCCAGAAAGGAATCCCGGGAGACCTCCAAAAACGCCGGAGGAGACACAGGGACCTAAGGGGGGCACAACTCGTCTCCCTGATTCCGGACCACCTGAGTCTTGGTGTCACTATACTCCCTGCCCGTCTCAGTTTTATTCCACTTGTAGTCAAAACGCTTGATGACATTCCACACGTACGCAGGCCTGATGTTCTTACGCAACCCGGAGCAGAAAATACAAAACCTCTCACATTTAATCCGCGCTAAACCTCTTCGAGTAGCACCGACAACTCGTTTATAAGCGACAAAATCCTCCCGGAGCCCGGAAAAACAAAACCGTTTCCAAGCCGCCTTCCTTTGACGAATAAGCCTATTACACTCGGCATTCCACCACAGACAAGAGGGATGACCAGCTCTCCGAGGACGTCCTGGGGGGGGGGGAAACGCTTCTCCGGGGTGGCGGCCCCCACCGCTCCCTCCACCAACGCCACGAACAAAGAGTAGAGAACCTGAGGTTCGACGGACAAATCTAGCAAGTGTCTAATCTCGTAGTCCATTACTTCTTGAAAAACCGGCCAGTCTGTTCCCATCGAATGAAGACGGGGCGACCGTCAAGGTGCCGGCGGGGTATCAGGGCGCAGCCTCGATTCCACGAAGATCGGGAAATGATCGCTGCCCCAGGGATCACTCCCGACCTGCCAATTCAACCGAAGAGCCAGACTGCTATGGGCGATGGACAGGTCCAACGCCGAGCTAGATTTCTGCAGAAATCTCCCCTGTAAGTCATCGATCCATCATTCAAAACAACACAATCTAAGTCCGTCAGAGCTTCACTCAGGGAAGTACCCGTTGGGCACAGATGACTAGAGCCCCACTGAGGACTATGGGCATTAAAGTCGCCACCCATAAAAAACTTCAACTCTCCAAACTGAGAAAAAAAACAAAGACCATTCTCTTACTGAAATTAGCGGGCCCTGAGGAGGACAGTAACACGAGACAAGAATAACAGGCTCGCCCTGGAGGGAGACCTCCACGGCGCACGTTTCCAGCTTACCTGCGCAATCATAGAGAATCGGAACCTGTTTGTATTTTACAGAGTTATTCACCAGGATAGCGACTTCACCGTCACAGCGACCTTGGCGATCCTTCCTCACCGTGTCAAATTCTCGAAGAATACAGTTATTGTGAGCCTGTAGCCACGTTTCTGAAATCAAGAAAAAATGGTAAGACTCACAGTGTTTAGCAAGTTCATTAAGATGAGGTAACAGAGACCTAGCGTTCTATTGAACAAAACCAAAGGGGTCGTTTATCTTTTTTTTTGCGCGAGATTGAGACATTATTTATCCGAACTACCTTTCTTAATATTATTATTATGTAAATCTATCGTGTTACGAATACGGGAGATCAGCTTATCACAGTCCTCAGCAGCTAGGATGCTGTTTACTATATCAGAAATCAGTGTCCTGGAAGCGGGTGAGAGCTTCTCCCCTGCCCAGGGGGCTGTCGTGGTAGGAGTGGCCAATCCATGGAGTGATCCCGATCGACGACCGTTCCACGCAGAAGACTGGAATCCAGGGAGAGCTGGAAAATTCTGGAGAGTCTTTTCAGGTACAGTTGAGCCACAGGTCGGGACGCCTTTCGCCAACTTTTTTGCCTCAAAGAATGGAAGGTTGTCGTATGCCATAATGCGCACAATCTCAGCTTGCATCTTGTAAGATGGGCAATCTCTGCTGAGAGTGCCGTGAGCCCCCTCACAGTTCACGCATTTCTTGACATTGGTTCATGGAGACTCCCGGGTGCAGTGGTGGTCACCGGCACAAGTTAAGCAACGATCTTGTCTCTCACACGTTCTGCTGAAATGGCCAAACCGGCTACACTTAAAGCAAATACAAACCGATTGAACGTATGGTTTGGATAGCTGCCTTACACAACACTTCCTCGGGTATATCCTCACCATGAATCTCCAGGCAAACAGATTCCGAGTCGACCAGCTGCCGAGAGGCGCGGTCCCTTCGCTTTAAGCAAAACAACTTAACTATTAGCAAGCGTGGGTTCTCATCTTCAAGGTCGCGCTTCAAGTCCTTCAATTCATAGTCCAAGGGAATATCCCGGATAACAAAGCGCCGGGATAGTTTAAAGCCCGGGATAAAAGATATAAAATTCATGTCACTCAACACCTTATTTGAAAGCACATTGTTCGCAGCTGACTTAGAAGGCAAATATACCCGCCAGGTATTACGGGAGTTATTAGCCACACGTGAATACTTAACATTGGCTGCTGCTAACTTACGTACAAACTGTACCAGCGGCATGCGATTGTTTGAATTCTTAGAAGACGGCGCCCGAACGTGTACAAAGAAAGGCGCCCAAGAGAAGGCATCGTACTTTTGAAGGCGGTATTCCGACGGGGCCCTGGTAGCCTCCGACCGTGTAGTAGGACTCGGTGAAATCACACGCGATGAACATCCAGCATAAGAATCCGATGGGAGGGCCGCCGTCAAGGCGTTTGTCAAAGAACCTGACTGTCGAGCATCCCCCACAAGAGGGGATGAAACACGCTCTTTACTCATAGCCTCAACAGACACTTTTTGCAGCATAACTTTCTTCTTGTTTCCTTGTTTCAATTCCTTACCGGTTACCCCGCATGAATTCTTTGCATTCTTCATCCTTTCCGAAGCGTGATTGCAATCTTCGTCCGTAGACTGATACGGCCTTTTCAGGTTATGTGCTTCAGGATCAATTTCCATCCTGTTCTCTTCGTGGCGACCCCGCGAAGGGGCCGACATTAGGCCCGATAGTTGAGACAGGAACAACCGGAGGTCGTCCTGAATATTCTCGTACGCCGGGGAAGACAAGGGCTCGCCGCCCGGCGACGACGCGCGAGACAGGTTATGCGGCGCAGACACGCTGTTGCCTTACACGCAAAGCGGGAAAGATGTTAAAAGAAAACAACTCCCGGGTAAGCAATTAAGAAAGATGAGCCGGAAACAACACAAATTACCCACGCAGCGCAAGTAGCACAAAATAGTAAAGAAGGAAAGCACAAAGAAGCGAGAGAGGCGAAAAGACGTCTTCCCGCCAAAACGGCTAGCCCGGAACCTATTATCTATTCTTTTCTCGTGCCGATTAGAGAGCACCATCTATTGGACAACCTAGTGGCTGAGCGGCGGCCAAAGTAGAGTTCGGCCGTCGGTCCAGTATCCTCTTAAGAGAGTCCTGTTTTACCTTCTGAATACTGAAATATCCAATGACAAAGACCATACAGCCTGTCTGATCCACGGGAGGAGGTGGTTATGCAGTAATTAACATAAAATTTATTTTTATATTGTTTGAACGTTTCGATCAATTTATTTTAGATCACCTTCAGCTGTTACAAAATAAAAATACAAATTAATATAAGAAGGGATATGAGTTGCAAACTGATATCGTCACTCCCTACGTATAATTACATAAGTGTCACATACGGGATTTTCAGTTTATTGCATAGTGACACTTAAAGAAGAAAGTCATGTTCTTTATGGTCACCAAATATTAAAAAAAAATATTCATAAGTAAGGTAAAAATTTAAAACCGAAAGATTTCTTAATTAGAGAAACTATATAAAGCTTTAAGCTTTTAAACTCCTCTCCTCTAAAATTTGCGTTTTGGAGTTACGGGATTATACGTAGGGAATGACGATATACACACCTTGAATGTTCGAATAAAGATAACCGCCAGAGCATGTCAACAAGAGAAGTCAAAACACAGAAGAGCTAAGATTAAGGCGACTCTGCATTGAAGCTTCTGCGAGTAATTCACAAAATTACCTTCAATTTATGTTATTTTACAAATAAATTAAAATTAATCGAAGTCATAAATATAAAAGTTAAAATATAAGTCACAATATAAGTCAATGTAAAAAATTAAGTAATAAAATTAATGTCCTGTGTATAAAAAATCAGAGAAAAATATTAAACTTGTAAGAAATCTAATAAATAGATAAACAAGAATAGAAAATAAATAAATCACGCAAAGTACTCGCAATTAACTGGCAGATTAACTAAGTTAAAACATCTCTCTTGCCGACACAAGCCGTCACATTTCCGAATACGGACAATTCTCGCGCGAATTCTCGCGCAACGAACAAATTCCAAGTGAGCAATGTCAAAGAAGTCGACAAGCCACACCCGAGAGCTGTTATAGGAGAGAGGAGAGAAATACAGACAATATGAAAACAAAACCTAAGTGAATTTAGATATTATAGAAGAGTAAGCCGGATCCAAGAGATCAGCCGGTACCTTTCATTAAATTGATTCCATTCTTCTGTAATTTTATGTGCAGCATCTCAGAAATTAATCTCTTATAGTATGATTGTTTAATATCCAAACTTTTTGTGTCACTTATAAAAAGTCATGACCCGAATCACTTCGGTGTCTACTGACCATTGATTGGCGTTCGTAATTTTTATAAAATTTCCGTTGATGTTCATTTATTCTTGTGCGTAATTTTTTACTAGTCTGTCCGACATATGAAGCATCACAAGATAAACAATTAATTTTATAGATTAAATTGCTTTTTGTATATTGGTCGAGACTATCTTTGTGCACTCTGATAAATCTCCTCAAAGAATTTAAATTCCTGTAAGAAAGTTTAAAATGCATTTCTTTAAGAGATCTAGAGATGCCACCTACAACCCCCGGTAAAAACGGTAAAGTGAAAAAATTAGGCAAAGACTCTTCTCCACTCTGGTTAGCATCAATTGAAACCGCCTCGCCATTTACGCAATTCAGTGTTTGTCTGAACACAATGTGTAATCTTTTCGTAAACACCTTGAAAATCAAGTTAATCGGAAAATCATTAATTAAAAGAATTTGCATTGCCCTAATTATGTTCTCTTTATGAAAAGAATGATGCGAGAGTAGGATTGCTCTGTCAACAATCCCATAAACAACACCAATTTTTTGTTTAAAAGAATGGTGAGAGGAAAAATTGAGATAACGATCCGAAAAAGATGGTTTTGGTACCAATTAAATATAAATGTATCATTAATAATTGAAATAGAAGTGTCTAAGAAGTTAATCAATCTGTTTTCTTCCATTTCCATAGTAAATTTTAGACATGGATGGTAAGAATTAAACGTTTCCTCTCATTGAGTTTTCAATTAAAAAAATACTCACTTTCTTAAAATGAGTTGTCAATGCAAAAAATACTCACTTGTAAAAATTTACAAATTGAACTCGTTACATGTGTATATATACAAAGTCATCGAAAAGTATCGGACCACCCTAATATCTTCAGTTAAAATGCATTTTGGAGAAAATGTCTAATAGCAAAGTTGTATGGTTTCAAGTAAGGAGTAAGATGATGACCTTGACTTTGATCTTGACCATGTCCTTTAAGGTCATTTCAAGGTCAACCTTATTTTTTTAAATGGAACTCCCTACATTTTATTGCATATTTTTATAGCTTATCTCGAGAGCTTTCCAAAACACTATAATAAAACATTTTTTTATTAAGTACTTTTTGAGTTAGAAAGGTTTGAAATTAACAATTTGTTAAGTAGCGTGTGATTCCGGCCAGTTAAGGCAAGAGTGGCGTGTGATTCCGGCCACTTAAAACAAGAGTGGCGTGTGAGTCCGGCCAGTTAAGACAAGAGTGGCGTGTGATTCTGGCCAGGCAAGACAAGAGTGGCGTGTGGGTCCAGCCAGTTAAGACAAGAGTGGCGTGTGGGTCCGGCCAGGTAAAGTAAGAGTGGCGTGTGATTCCGGCCAGTTAAGACAAGAGTGGCGTGTGATTCCGGCCACTTAAAACAAGAGTGGCGTGTGAGTCCGGCCAGTTAAGACAAGAGTGGCGTGTGATTCTGGACAGGCAAGACAAGAGTGGCGTGTAATTCCGGCCAGTTAAGACAAGAATGGCGTGTGAGTCCGGCCAGTTAAGGCGAAATTCATTCCAATTGGTCAGCTTGGGCAAAATATTCAATTGTATCAAACAATTCACAACAAATGTTCAAATTGTTGCCCTTCAACAGCCTGGCAATGTGCCAATCTGTTATAAACGGCTGAAACTGCATTCCGGTACGATTCCGGCGGTATTAGTTCTATCTTTCGAGGTATTCTCTCTTTTAAATCATCTAAATCTTGAGGCTTGGTGGCATAAACTTTACTCTTCAAGTAACCCCACAAAAAAAAGTCAAGTGGGGTCAAGTCCGGAGACCGAGGTGGCCACTCAATATGACACCTTCGTCCTATCCACCTGTCTTGAAAGACCTCATTCAAATATTGACGGACAATGACACCATAATGAGGTAGAGCTCCATCCTGTTGAAAGTAAATTTCATCCATATTTCCACCAGGTATGTCTCAAATAGCTGGAACAATTTGTTTGCGAAGCATGACTTGTGTATACCTGTGCTGTCAAATTGCCTTCAATGAAGAAAGAGCCAACTGGTCTATCATTAAGAATACCAGCCCATACGTTAACTTTTTGTGGATACTGGGTATGATTGTCTCTTTTGCAGTAAGGATTAACGTCTTTCCAGTACCTACAATTGTGTTTATTTACATTTCCAGTCAGTTCAAATGTTGCCTCATCGGAGAAAACAATATTATTAAGTAATAGAGGATCGTCGACAATCATCTCCATCATAAGATCACAAATTTTGATGCGTCTATCAAAATCGTCTTCGGACAACTCTTGGCACAAATGGAGTTTGTATGGATGTTATTTATTTATTTTCAAATTTTTACTGACAGATGCATGACCGATTTTGTGTTTTTGTGCAACGCGATTGATGGAAATATGGAGATTTTCAACGAAAGACTGTAAAACATCTAATGCCTTATTATTATTTGTTGCTGTTTTACGTCTACCAGATCTTTTATCGCTACCAATGTCCTCGAAACGTTGAATAGTACGGATTACAGTACTTTTAGAGATCCTTTTATTTTCATTCCAAAAAGTTTCATTAAATAATCGCGTTACCCTCTTTGTTGATCTCCCCATCCTCGCATCATTAACAATGTTATTCGATCTTTTTCATAAAGCTCCGCCATTCTTACTTAGAGCAAAGGAGAATTAATCAGGTAAGTGATAGAGGAAATTGATCTAAATAATTAAGTAGAGAAAAATACTAATTATTAAGTGTTGGTCCAACTATCGATTTGTTTATTTCAACCAGCACTAGCAAAAAGCTTGTTGAGCAACTGAAAATCTAATAAATCAATTAATAATATTTACAAAAACTTTCTCGGCTATTGGAAACAAAATGAAGATGTTTGAGACAATCGATTGAAGCGCAATGGCTTCTTTTGTTACAGAAAAAATTTTTGTGGTTGTTTGTTTTCGTCCACGAGGTAACTGCTGCTCGCTAAGAAGAAGACAGCACTGCATCAAAGATTAAAATCAGTGATCCGTATTGTTTGCTCAAGAGCTCGTATATTGGTGCCTGCGAGAGTGAGAGAATAAAGATCGGCCGCGCCAACGCTTTCGGGCAGATTCCCGCTAACGCCTTCGGACATCACGCATTCGAGCAACTTCTCGCGATCACCTTCGAGCAGTTTTCCGCCGTAGCCTACTAGCATAACCGCTTGAAGCCGTACAACTTTGCTATTGGACATTTTTCCAAAATGCATTCTTACTAAAAATATTAGGGGGATTCGACACTTTTTGATTAATGTATTTTCTTTAAACCAATTAATTGATCTCATTATTCCGCGCACAAAAATACTAAGGTTATGCTTACTGAAAACTAAAAAGTATTTTACAAGATATTTTAAATTTTGTGTCAAAAAATTGTTACCTTGAAACTTTTATAACTCAAAAAGTACTTAATGAAAAAATGTTTTATTATAGTGTTTTGGAAAGCTCTTAAGATAAGCTATAAAAATATGCAATAAAATGAAGGGGGTTCCATTAAAAAAAAATAAGGTTGACCTTGAAATGACCTTAAAGGACATGATCAAGATCAAAGTCAAGGTCATCATCTTACTCCTCGCTTGAAACCATACAACTTTGCCATCGGACATTTTCTCCACAATGCATTTTAACTGAAGATATTAAGGGAATCCGATACTTTTCGATGACTCTGTATATATTTATAATATTATTTTTTCTATATATATATTTATTTATAGATGCATTATACTTTTTTAAATATTTTTGTTTTGACTTCTGTTTGTTATAAGGTGCTTGTATAAGGTTAAACAGTATGTTTAATTATATGTTTTAGAGTTATATGTTTGTTTATGTAATTCTCGTTTGAGTTATCGATCGGTTTAAAATGCTTATTGTAAGGTTATCGGGGCTACTGGAATCCGACACGAGGATCCAGT
>NW_018021752.1:16177-26848 GCF_002006095.1 Pseudomyrmex gracilis
TGAATTTATTTAAAATTTAATAAGTGTTATAACATAATAGTAAATCCCCTCGGCGTCCCTCTCCCGCAGCATCCTCGACCTCACGCGAGGTAACATGTTGTTAATTGTAACTCGTGTAAAGTGACTTTAAAATAATCATAACACTCTCTATGTATTGCGCGTCTTTTTATATGTTGTATTCTTTTCCTTATTCCAGACAGCATAAACCTGCAAAATACGTTTTAAAGACATCTGGAAAATGTGCTATTTTTAAGGACGCACTTCGAATGTTTTTAAGATGTCGCTTGAAAGTTTGTGCTGTCCGGGATATTTTTTTGATTTTTTAATCTATTCTATTTTTTCTTTTCTTCTCTATTGCTCCTTCTTTTTTATCTTTTTATTCCATCTATCTTTTTTATTTCTATCCTTTCTATCTAAGCTTTTACTTGTTCTGTTCTATTTATATTCTTTTTGGAAATACACAACAATGGTTTTATAAATAGTGTATTAATTTTTATATATTTGTATTTATTAATATTTTTATTGAAACAATGTTTTACTATAACATGTAGAATTATTTCAATTATTTTAAGTATTATTAGTTTTTATGCTAAAAAACGTATATTGAAATATTTATTACAATATTGAACAAAACAAATGTTTTACATTGCTTTTGACAGAAAAAACCACCATCTTTTTGCGGTTTCCGTTGAGCAACAATGTGTACGTAGTTCATTTCTGAAACTTTAATATAATAAAATTCTTATTGCAAAAATACTTTTTTCTTTTAACATATATTATATGTAATTGCGAGTGCAAGGTAAAAAGTATATTAACAGAATACTTTTTACGTAACAAACAACATTAAAATATATTTTTATCTTTATGTATCTTATATTAACAATAATTTTGCTACATATATAATTAAGTATACTTTTCTTTTTTTTGTTTAAAACAAAAAGACGTACATATTGGCCAAGAGTGGATTTATATTCTTCTTTTTTTATTTATGCTCCTCATATGTTTCATTTTTCTAATTATTCTTTTATGATGTTAATATTTTTTTATTTAATCAAAATGTTTCTGTAAGTAAATAAGAGCAAGAACAAGAACAAACGGCGAAAAATGATAAACAGCTGCTAGCGCAAGGCTTATCCGCTCGCGCTAACCGCGTACGCTATAGCTATGTCAAAAGAAATAGACAGTAAACATATCTCTGTTCTCTTCTACCGCCCAAAGACGGCCGAAGCGTCGAGCGCACACGTACACGGCTGCTCGTCTGTGTGAGTATCCCCTCCACTTGTTGCAGCGTACTGTAAGAGAGTCAAAACTGGGCACACTGGTGGCGTGTGATTCCGGCCAGTTAAGACAAGAATGGCGTGTGAGTCCGGCCAGTTAAGGCGAAATTCATTCCAATTGGTCAGCTTGGGCAAAATATTCAATTGTATCAAACAATTCACAACAAATGTTCAAATTGTTGCCCTTCAACAGCCTGGTAATGTGCCAATCTGTTATAAACAGCTAAAACTGCATTCCGGTACGATTCCGGCGGTATTAGTTCTATCTCTCGAGGTATTCTCTCTTTTAAATCATCTAAATCTTGAGGCTTGGTGGCATAAACTTTACTCTTCAAGCAACCCCTCAAAAAAAAGTCAAGTGGGGTCAAGTCCGGAGACTGAGTTAGCCACTTAATACGACCTCTTCGCCCTATCCACCTGTCTTAAAAGACCTCATTCAAATATTGACGGACAATGACACCATAATGAGGTGGAGCTCTATCCTGTTGGAAATTAATTTCATCCATATTTCCACCAGCTATGTCTCGAATAACTGGAACAATTTGTTCGCGAAGCATGACTGTGTATACCTGTGCTGTCAAATTGCCTTCATTGAAGAAAGGGCCACCTGGTCTACCATTAAGAATACCAGCCTATACGGTAACATTTTGTGGATATTGAGTATGATATTACTTGTACCTCTTTTACTTACAAAAATAAATACATGAGTGTACATATATAACATATGTGTAAAAAAAATAAAAAAGAAATAAAAACAGAGAGAGAAAGAGAGAGATGTATATAAATAATAAATATAAATATTATTAAATTATAAATATTAATATAAATATTAATAAATTTACGCTTGTTTTCTTCTTGTTTTTCTTGTCTTTTTACTGGTTGGTGTACTGATGAAGATGATATCTCTTGTGTTTTTGCAAACAACATACATATATATAATAATTGTACATAAAGAGAGAAGTTGTATGTGTGTGTGTGTGGGTAATGTGTACACAAAAATAAACGTACTTACGGTTTTTCACAGGTGATCCGCCTTGTTCCATTTGTTTCATTTTGTATTCCATAAGTTTCAGCTGTTCCTTTAAAAAACAATCTTGTTTCTTCAATTGTTTGTTTTCCTCTGTGTCTAGCACAGTGTTGTCAATATCTCTTTCGAGATCGACATTCATTTGTTCCATTTGAAAAGAATATTCAAAAATTAAAAAGTAGTATACATATCGATCCAAAATAACGGCTTTACAGATCTCACCTGTACGCAGATTCTTCGGTTCTCCTCGTTGAAAGAAATGGTGGCAATGAATTGGTCCTCCTTGTTGAAAGGAATGATGGCAGTGGATTATGGGATGTCTCGTGTGCTCGCTCTAAAAAGAATATTCCAAAAATTAACAAGTGATTAAAAAGTGACACATCAAATTCGTCTGAAATGATGGCTTTACAGATCTCACCTGTACACAGATTCTCTGGTTCTCCTCGTTGAAAGGAATGGTGGCAGTGAATTGGTCCTCCTCGTTGAAAGGAATGGTGGCAGTGGAAGGCTTATGGGATGTCTCGTGTGCTCGTTCTAAAAAAAATATTCCAAAAATTAAAAAGTGATTAAAAAGTGACATATCGATTTTGTCTGAAATGACGGCTTTACAAATCTCACCTGTACACAAATTCTCCGGTCCTCTTCATTGAAAGGAATGGTGCAGGGGGGACAAACTCAGCTACTTTTAGTGGCGACGGAGCTTTACTTCGGTGGTCCTCGTGCCAGGCGGCACAGCACAATCGATTTTTTTCTCTGCTTCTTTTCCCTCTTATCTAAAAATGCATCGCCTGATATCAGCCATAACAGTTTCCAACAGTTTTGCTTTTGCTGGGTTTCGCGGCATTTCGCTATATTTTATGAGTTTTCTTCTAATTTTTAAGTGTTTTTTTGTGTATGTATTATATATAGTTTTGTGCTAAGATGTGTGTAAAGCCAGCGGCACACGATGCTTTTCTGTCCGCTGGATTTCTTGAATGCTGGCTGCCGTCAGAGTTGCAAACTCTGGCCAGCTAGCAACAAAAATACTGAAGTGGTAGGGGCACGCACTCAAGCAAAAACTTATGGTGTGCGTGTTCTCACTACCTCGATGTTCTTGTTGCTAGCCGGCCAGAGTGTGCAACTCTGGCTACCGTGCTGGCTAAAGCAAGAGCAAAAGCAAGTGTGATGATATATGATGCAGTGCAAATGTTTTTATATTTAAAAAAACTTTTTAAATGTATTTTGTGACTTAATGTGTACATTTAGAGTTACGTTATTGTATGTAAAAAGCATATATTGTTATTTGTATTGTATATTTTCTGTTATATTATTTATATTATAATATATTTTAATTGTATATTTTTGTATTTTGTATGTAGATGTGAGTGTGTGCATTTTACATAATGCTATCAGCATGTATGCATATACAGGGTGTCCCAGAATTCGCGCACACGGAGTGCATAACGTGATTTTCTGCGCTGGATTCCGAAAATTTAACAGAGAGGCAGCATGCCGTAGCGCAGCAGGGTAGTAGTTGCAGGTTAGCAGCGAAGGTTTGCAGCAGGCCTTTCCGATGCAAAAGAAAGGTCAAAGCTGTTGGGTGTTCGCCTTTCTTCCTCGGCTTCCCAGCGCTAAGGTTCGCTGTCTTCGTCGCTGTCTTCTCTCTCGCCGCTTGTTCTCTGAGACTCACCTCTCTGGCTTGTGCGAGTGCCTAGCTGCGACTCCACGCACGCCCTTTTCTCTCGCTTTCTCTCGCCTTTGTCCAACAATCGACGGCTCCTGGTACCTCTTCCAGTAATGTGTTCTCGGTGTGGTAAGGCGCCAAAAGCATACAAAAAAAATAATAAGAATAAGCGACTAAATCTAGCACACGCAAGCAAGCCTTGGAGGATCTTGACGCTTCCCAGACGGTTCGCACCCCCGGACTCCCGTGATCATGAGAGCTTTTTGTGGCGAGGGAGGAGCGGCGCGAGTACCACGTCACAGTATATATATATTGTTAGAGGCGCGCGTTACTATTTGTAAAACGCGGGCCTAACCCGGTTGATGAGCCGGTGCGCGGCGCTGGAATCGATGGCGCGCCGATACCGGTATGACCCGCGAGGTCGCTGGTCGGGCTCTCTCTTCCCAGCCCTCAACACAACCGGTTCGAGCTACCTTGATATTAAATTTTTAATGGTTTTTTGGAAGTAAAGTATTAAGACGAAATGAATAGTCGTGTTGATTCAGCCTTTGAACGTTAAGAAAGCTAACAGTGGCGACGAGGATGATAGAATTTGTTACGAGACAAACAGGATCGGTAACGTAATCTTCGACGTGGCACCGAGGCAATAGAATCATCGGAAGAGAAGTAAATACGTACCAGCACGCAAGTACTTTGCAATTGAACATTGTTTTCTGCATTTTACTCTCAGCATAGAACATTACATTTTACATCAAATACGTTATGGATGTAAAATAAAGATCACGTCTTAGCCATGTGATTAGTCGAGAGCGAGCATATGATGTATTGGTGATATCTTTAAGTTATTCGCGAAGTGCGTTACTTATATTCTCTGTTTTTCCTCCTGCCGTAACGAAAATGTCATTCGAAAGGGGCTCCGCACAGGGTGCAGTGGAAATGCAGCCATCACGTCCAACCACAATTCCAAGTTCATTTACGATTGAGAATTTTAATGCGGAGATTACAACATGGCGTCGGTGGTTGCAACGGTTACAAGGAGCATTCTCGATTTTTCAAATTACGGGAAACGCAAGAGTGCCGTATTTGGTGCATTATGTCGGGCCAAGCGCGTTCGACGTTCTTTGTGATCGGTTGGATCCGGCCGATCCGTTCTTACAATCGTACGAGACGTTAACGGCCAAATTGGAGGAGTTTTACGATCCCGCACCGTTGGAAATTGCGGAAAATTATAAATTTTATCAACGTCGGCAGATGGAGGGCGAGACGGTGCAGCAGTTCGCGGCCGCGCTACATAAATTAAGCCTGCATTGTAAATTCGGCGATTATTTAAAAACAGCCCTACGGAATCAATTAGTGTTTGGACTGGCCAGTAAGAAGATCCAGATGAGACTCTTGGAGAAGAGGGAGCTTACGTATGAAAAGGCGTTGAAAATTGCCACAACAATGGAATTGTCAGAGCAGAGTGCCACATTGTTACAAAATGGAGTCCAAAATTTACGAAATGGCGGCCCAAATATGTCCACATCGGTGGATTATCTTCAAGCGGGAAAGAAGCCTGCAAAGAAGCCCAAAGATTTTAACTCGAATAAGACAAATAAAAAATTAACTTTTACAAATACGACTAATAACCGCGAGCGTTCGAATTTTAATAAAAATAATTCTAAAGTAGTAAAATGTTTCAGATGCGGTAGGGCGCATTATGCGTCAAAATGCACTTTGAATCGAGATGTAAAATGCTCTGGCTGTGGGGGATCTGGACATTTGGCTAGAGTTTGTTTTAAAAAGAAGGAGTCTGCCAACCAGTTGGACGAGGTCTTACAATTGGAACACGGGAGCCAAAGAGATAAGTTTTTTTGCACACTCTTGGTGAACGGTAACCGTGTACGTTTCGAAGTGGATACAGGATCTGCAGTAACGTTAATGAATCGGGATGATGCGCGTACTTTATTCCCGGGTTCGTCCATGCACAGTACTAAACTTAATTTAGTGGCGTATTGTAAATCAATAATACACATTTTTGGATATATAACGGTCTATGTAAAATGCAACCAAATACAAAAAAAATTGAATATTTATCTTACGAAAATCAAAAGAGAACCTTTGTTAGGTAGGGAGTGGATTAGACAATTGAGATGTGGGCGCGGTGTGCCAGATTTCCTTGAATGTTGTTTTTTGGAGGACACTAAGAGTACAAATCAAATTGTTGAAAATCAATTGCAATCGTTGTTACATAAGTACAAGAAGTTAGGTGAACCTACGTTGGCAAAAATAACAGGCATGCAAGCAAAAGTGAAAATGAAACCTAACGCCTCCCCGGCATTTTTAAAAGCCCGGCCGGTACCGTTTAAATTAATTCCATTACTGAATAAAGAATTAGATGATTTGGTAAACGTAGGAATTCTTACAAAAATAGAAAACTCAGAATAGGCTACACCGGTAGTTCCGGTCTTAAAGGCCAACGGTACAATTAGAATATGTGGAGATTATAAAGCTACAATTAATAGGGAATTAATCATAGATGAATATCCCTTGCCTACAACGGATGAGCTTTTTGCGAAAGTAGCCGGTGGTACAAAATTTTCTAAAATAGACTTACGTCAAGCGTACTTACAATTAGAAGTACACGCAGACGATAGTAAATGCTTAACACTAAATACACATAGGGGTCTGTATGCAGTCAACAGATTGATGTACAGTGTCGCATCAGCCCTAGCTATATGGCGGAGAACGCTAGAGCAAATTCTGCAAGATATTCCGGGAGTAGCAGTTTTCCTCGACGATATTGTTATTACGGCCTGTTCAGATTCAAAACATTTACAGAGATTGGACACAGTATTAGGTAGATTGTTTAAGCTTAATATTCTAATTAATTTAGAAAAATCAAAGTTTTTCACACATGAGATACAATACTGTGACTATGTGTTACGACAGGACGGCATATATAAAGAACCTTCTAAAATGGATGCTATTAGTAGAATGTCGCGACCGCGAAATGTTTCGGAAGTGCGTTAGTTCGTGGGAATGATAAATTATTACGGTAGATTTATACAAAACTTAAGTTCTATTTTACAACCATTGAATAGCTTGTTACATGAAAACATTCGTTTCAAGTGGCTAAAAAAGCAGGAGATTGCGTTTAAGAAAGCAAAAGAAGCATTTATAAGTAGGCAAGTGCTGGCTTACTTTGATTCTAAATTGCCATTAGCTCTAGCAACGGACGCAAGTCCGTACGGCGTAGGGGCTGTGCTTTCACATGTGTATCCGGATGGTTCTGAAAAAGTTATTCAATTTGCGTCGCAGACGTTGTCCAAACCACAGCAGAAATATTCTCAGATAGATAAGGAGGCATACAGTATTATTTTTTCGGAGTAAAGAAATTTTATCAGTACTTATACGGTAACAAATTTACGTTGATTACGGATCATAGACCCTTAGTGCAGATTTTTGCACCGAACAAAGGTTTACCTATATACAGCGCAATGAGAATGCAACATTATGCTATCTTCTTACAGGGTTTTAGTTACACAATTCGATATAGGAAGTCTGAAAGTCATGCAAATGCTAACTGTTTATCTAGGTTACCGATAAAGAACGAAATCAATAATATGGACGTGGTTGACGCATTTGAGTTAAGCGTATTAGAAACGCTGCCGATAAATACCAAAGACGTAGCTACACATACTATGAAGGATCCAAGTTTACAAAACCTCCTGCACGCTTTAAAATTTGGTTCTCTGGCACATAGCGCTGACAGGTTCAACTTGGAACAATCGGAATTTACGTTACAAAGCGATACAATATTACGCGGGCATCGGGTAGTAATTCCTAAGTCTTTGAGAAGTAGAATATTGCAAGAGCTACATACAGGCCATTTTGGCATAAATAAAATAAAGGGTATTGCGAGAGGTTATTGTTGGTGGCTCGGAATTGATAATGACATTAAAACCATGGTAGAAAATTGCGAATCTTGTAATAAGTTTAAAAATAACCCACCTAAAGTGAAGCAACACGTTTGGAAACCTTCAACTGCGCCCATGCATCGGATGCACGCGGATTTCGCTGGCCCTTTCTTAGGCCATTGGTTTTTTATCGTGGTAGATGCATATTCCAAATAGCCAGAAGTACGTTTAGTTAAGAATCTTCATGCAAAAACCGTTATAAATGAATGTAGAAATATTTTTGCGTTGTATGGAATACCTCAAGTTTTTGTAACCGATATTGGAAGAACATTCACATCGAGCGAATTCAGATCGTTTTTAGAACGGAATGGAGTACTCTTTAAATACACAGCACCGTATAACCCTGCTACTAATGGGCAAGCAGAACGTATTGTTCAAACGTTAAAAAATGCTTTACGTCGCATGAATGCAGTTTCGACGAACATACAGGAAAAACTTTGTAAATTACTATTACACTATCGTATTGCACCGCATGCAACAACTAATGTATCTCCTGCGGAATTGTGTTTACAGAGAAAGTTGCGCACAAGAATAGACTTGTTATTTCCTATACAAGAGAAGAGTAAATACGAAGCTTTATATCAATGTCACACTAAAAGCTTTAAAAAGGGCGAGCGAGTGGCATGTAGAAATTATGTAGGGCGTGATAAATGGAAATTTGGAAAAATCGAGGATAGTTGCGGAAAATTACATTATATTATTGCGCTTGATGATGGACGAACCTGGCGTCGACACGTTAATCAGATGCGTTTGATTGGTTAAGCAACTCCGAGCGAAGATTCAGATAATGATTATGGTCCTGTAGATGATTTAATAGCTCCAAGAGATTCAGATACAGAGCATGAAGTACTACGGCAGCACTCGCCGGATCGCTTACAGCCACAGCAAGAAAGCGAAACACAGCTGGAAGTTGTTAGGCGAGAGTCACAAGACTCTCCAGTGAATGTTATTCGTTGATCAAGTAGACTGGCCGCGAAATCAAAACAATTACTTAGCGATGTAGCAAAAAATGGTTAAAGCTGTAAGCCGAATATCTCTTTTCTTTCAAAAAAAGAAGGTGTTAGAGGCGCGCGTTACTATTTGTAAAACGCGGGCCTAACCCGGTTGATGAGACGGTGCGCGGCGCTGGAATCGATGGCGCGCCGATACCGGTATGACCCGCGAGGTCGCTGGTCGGGCTCTTTCTTCCCAGCCCTCAACACAACCGGTTCGAGCTACCTTGATATCAAACTTGTAATGGTTTTTGGAAGTAAAATATTAAGACGAAATGAATAGTCGTGTTGATTCAGCCTTCGAACGTTAAGAAAGCTAACATATATACAGGGTGAGTCATCTGAATTTATCACCTCCAATAACTCGTTTGTGTGGCCAGGAATCAAAAAAAGTTTCATATAAAAGTTGTAGGGTTTCGAAAAGTAACCAAAATGGCGTATCTTTCAACTTTTGATTTTGACCAAAAGTGGGTTACTTCAACCGGAAGTGGTTTTTTTAAAATGGAAACCCCCCTTTTTGACACCGAAAAATAAAAAAGCGGAAAATTTTACGTTCAGATATAACCTTGACTGTTTTAAAATGTTTAAGATAGCAAACAAAGATGGCGGACAAAAATTTTAGTCAACTGATTTGCACCAAATTAAGTTTACGAAGGTTTTAGGGGTTGCTAATCACGAATCTGAAGTCAGATTTGCAAAATTCAAAATGGCGGATCTAAGATGGCGGACCAAGATAGCGGACGAAATTTTTAGCCAAAATTAATAAAAATTACTACTCTTAGCACTACCCAGGAACAACGGCGTGAACGTGAAAGTTTTTTGTTCCCTTTGGGGTGCTTTATTTACGTGAGTCCCCTTGCTTCTCACTATCGGGGTGCTTTATTTATGTGAGTCCCCTTGCCTCTCACTATCGGGGTGCTTTATTTAGTTAATTTGTAACTTCAAACAGTAAATTCGCTAAGTAGTACACTTAGCGAATTAACTGTTCAAAATTCCGTCCATTTTCTTGAATGCATAGGTCGATACCATCATGAATATGATGTTAATGATAATCGTGTTATAACTCCACCAACTCCCGTGTACAAAATTTGGTGAAAATTGGTTGACTTTCAGACATTTATAGTTATGCGCAACTAGTTCGTATGTAGCTCTTCCGCTAGGTTGCTATGACTATGACTATCATCCTGCAATCATAAAGCAGACGTGAATGCTTAAATAGCAACGATATCTCCGCTTATTTGTATCTATTGAGAGAAATCAATATTTTTAGAACTCAGGTAATTTCTTATCTTTAATATGACAGCCTACCCACCAAACAAAATCGTGGACATGATCGAAATATTGGGGGAATGTAGGAATAATTTTTTGAGAGCTGAACGTCTGTATGCTCAACGTTATCCTGATAGAAGGCATCCAACTAGGGTAACCATTAAAGCCCTTACTCAGAGAGCAAGTGATGGGTCTATGGTTCGCCGATCACGACATCATGAATATGATGTTAATGATAATCGTGTTATAACCATTTTAGCGAAAATTTATCTTGATCGTCATATTAGCACTCGTCAAATCGAAAGAGAAATTGGCATACTTTAGCGAACAGTTGCGAGAATATTAAAGGCGAAAAAATTTCATGCATATCACATAACGTTGACACAACATTTGAATTTTAATGATTACTTACTTCGTGTAAATTTTTGTGAATGGGCTCTGCAAATGATCCAACAAGATGAAAACTTTTTCCGGTACGTACTCT
>NW_018021752.1:27848-35814 GCF_002006095.1 Pseudomyrmex gracilis
GTACGCCATTTTGGTTCCCCCTCGAAACCCTACAACTTTTATATGAAACTTTTTTTGACTTTTTCCTGGCCACACAAACGAGTTATTGGAGGTGATAGATTCAGATGACTCACCCTGTATATACACGCACAGTTTCCGCTCAAACATCCTGCAAATGGCTCGTAAGGCCTTATATATTTCTTGTTATTAAAAAGCATTTTGTTATATAAACTATTTTTCTGTAATTTTATATAATAGAAGTAACGGTTAAATTTAATAATTGCTCAGAACTTATTCATAAATAACTTAATTTAAAACGTAAAATATATATTAATTATACAATTCGCTCGCAATATTAACAATAAGTATAGAAAAATAATATAACAAGGTCTGTTTTCGAGCTTTAATGGATCTTAAGGATTTATTTATAAACAAAACGCAAATAAACTTTAGAATTACAAATGACAAACGTTTCGGCCCTTACTTGAGCCCTCTTCAGTGTACAAAGGTAAATATAAATATAAGTAAACACGTCATATCAAAAGGTTCGCAAAAGTAGATGAAAATTAAAAGAAAAGATGATAGATCTTACGTTAGAAGTCCATAGTTGGTTGTATAATGTTTGACTTTCTGAAAAGGTCGTGTAGTAAATAGTCACACACAATATTAAAATTAAAGTTAAAACGCTGTGAAACTTACATATCCAAAGTCAAGATCAAACAATGAACAGAAAGTAAAGGCAACAACTTATATAACAGTCTCCCCACCAACTGAAGTCAAAGTAAAACGGTTCTGTTAAAATTTTAAATTTTGGAAGATTTTATTGAGTCAAGTAAATTAAAATAAGAATGGTCAAGTAAGTTAGTGTCATTAATTAGGTTTAAACCAAGTGTCTGTTCTTTGATATGTATTGTCTCAGAAATTAATCTTTTAAAAAAATTGCGTTCAAAATCTAAAATTTGAGTATTGTCCCAATCAAAAATATGATTAAAATCAAGTCTATGTTTTGAAATAACAGACAGTTGTGAAGAGGTTTTATTAATGTCATTTTTGTGTTCTTTTAATCGAGTTTTTAATTGCCTTTTGGTCTGTCCAACGTAAGATGCACAACAATTCATACAATTAATCTTATAAATAATGTTGTTATTCGAGTCATGTTTTGTAGAGTCTTTGTGTACTTTAACAATTTTATTTAGTCTGTTGAGACATTTGTAGCCTATGATAACCTCCGTTTTGTTAAAAACATTACTGATACATTCAGAGATATTATTAATGTATGGTAAAACAATCAACTTTCTGTCAACAAAAGTGAGAGAGCTTATATTAAAAGAGTTGTTGAGTTTCTTAGAAATGAATTTTTTAATTCTAACATTAATGTTGTTAAAAATGAAATTGAGCATATGCTTTAACATAACTTACTCAGCCACAAACATTTTTAAAACGTTGGAACAACAATTTTGAATAAAAATCATTCACATTGTATCTAATCTACTTATTTTATTTTTATTCGTTTTTTAGTAATTTTAATTAGAAAATTTTTCTCTTATTAAGTAAGTTGTATTTTCTCTTATTAAGTAAGTTGTATTAAAACTAGAGATTAAAAAATATTTCTTATAAAATCTTAAGAATATCATAATTCTTATAAAATCTTTATCAAAATAGCGTACATGCTTACGCGCCACGCACGCCGTGCGCGCGCCGTCCCTAATTCATGTGTAACCGAGAGCGCTTATTCGTTAGTTACAAGTTGCTCTCATTTAAAAATTAATGTTCTCAGACGCATTTTTGCCAGAGAAAAAAGTTGCTTCTTCTGACACATAAAATCTCGTTATGCACTCCGTGTGCGCAAATTCTGGGACACCCTGTATATGCATATATAGCATACATGCTGATAGCATCATTTAAAATGCATACACACGCACACGCTTACAAAATATAATAAAAATATAATTATATAAATAATATACCATAAAAAATATGCAATAACTAATACAAATAACAATATATGTATGCTATTTACATATAATAACGTAACTTGAAATATACACAATACATTCACAATGTTGTTTTAACCCTTTGCGGTCGGTAAATTTTTCGCTTGGGAGTACCAGCTAGTCGGCGTAAATTTAGCTGGCTAGCTAAATAGAGCTGGCTAGCTGGATGGCTAGCTTTCTGTTAATCTCAATTTTTGTGGAGTGATCTTTCGAGACGTGATCATGCCGCCACAGCGGCGACACCGACTTCTACGACAGATTACAAATGCCGCCACAATGGCAGCACCGACCGCAAAAGGTTAAATATGAAAACATCCACACTATACATATACACCGCACTTATTGTTACACACATATTTCAGCACAACACTATACACACAAAAATATACTTAAAACCTGAAAAAATGATTATCCTTACAATAATAAAAACTATGTTGTTATAAATAAAAATGTTACAATTTATTAAATTAAGTTCTTTGTGAATAAGTTCTGAGCAATTATTAAATTTAACCGTTACTTCTATTATATAAAATTACAGAAAAATAGTTTATATAACAAAATGCTTTTTAATAACAAGACATATATAAGGCCTTACGAGCCATTCGCAGGATGTTTGAGCGGAAACTGTGCGTGTATATATATATATATATATACTGTGACGTGGTAATCGCGCCGCTCCTCCCTCGCCACAAAAAGCTCTCATGATCACTAGAGTCCGGGGGTGCGAGCCGTCTGGGAAGCGCCAAGATCCTCCAGGGCTTGCTTGCGTGTGCTAGATTTAGTCGCTTATTCTTATTATTTTTTTTGTATGCTCTTAACGCCTCACCACACCGAAAACACACTACTGGAGGAGGTACCAGGAGCCGTCGATTATTAGACAAAGGCGAGAGAAAGCGAGAGAAAAAAGCGTGCGTGGAGTCGCAGCTAGGCACTCGCACGAGCTAGAGGGGTAAGTCTCAGAGAACAAGCGGCGAGAGAGAGGACAGCGACGAAGGCAGCAAACCTTAGCGCTGGGAAGCCGAGGAAGAAAGGCGAACACCCAACAGCTTTGACCTTTCTTTTGCATCGGAAAGGCCTGCTGCAAACTTTCGCTGCTAACCTGCAACTACTACCCTGCTGCGCTACGGCATGCTGCCTCTCTGTTAAATTTGCGGAATTCAGCGCTTAGAAATCTCTGCTGCTTGCATTTTCGCTAGTGAGGGCCCGGTAGGCGATTTGAATTTCGCGGCCGCGGGTTCTGCCGCTGAGCGCAAGCATCGCGTCGCGTGTGGCGCCCCTCGCGACCTGATTGGTCGCAGCGATCGACCCTACGCGATCCTAGCGCGCTCAGACGCATCGACCCCGAATTGATCGCGATCCTCGCTCTTTTGGTCGCTACCTACCGAACAGGACGGACGCACTGACGCCACTCTCGACGATCGATCGCTTAACAGAGACTTTGTCTATTCTGCTGGATAGAGAGTGACGACGACGTACGGTGAGGTCCTCGTTTAATTTGTGAGCCACGAATCCGCGTTACTCGAGTCTCGTGTCAAGGCTAGTCGCTGAATCTCGCGTATTGGTATCGGCAAGGACATAACCTTCGCCATAGTTTCGAATTTTCGGCAGCGGCTAGAATCGGATTCCACGGGGCTTCGTGGTATTAATTCGTAGGTCTAAGTGCGTATCGCGTAATTACTCTATTGAGTAGTACAAGCCCTGGAGTTCCAGTAACGTACCAAGCAGCATCCTCGTTATTCGTTGTGTCTCGCGTGTACTAGTGTTTATTTATTGTATCGTTTCGCGACCGCCATATTCTGTACCGGGTATTGTACCGATCATCGTATTGAATATCGTACCGAGTATCGTATTCTGAAACTAACGCTATCGTAACATGTTGCGTCCTGCGTAATAATTACATCTTAGTGGTCACCTGCTGCTGTATTAACCTTTCACGCTACTCTATCGTACCGCTTTTCCATTCTCTAAGGCATTTTGGTGTGGATTTCCCGAATACTCTGCCGAGAGCGAGGGGTAAGCAATTCGAAAGAGCTATAACAAAGGAATTTCGTACCGTTATTGTAACGAATCGAAGAGACCTATCGTACTGTACTAGGGGATCTGTCGGATCGAAGAGCACCTAGCTCTCGTTCCGAAGGACGAACTCCACGGCGGGCTCGCCCGTTGAAACGGGAGATGTCTGCCGTCATTCCAATTCGAGATTGACCAAGCTTTTCCGACTTCGCGAGCGCTTTGCTCAGGTGGGCTAATTGGCACGCGCTTGCTGCTTTTTAATTGGTTGCCGAAGTACACTGCGACCCGGGGACGGGAATTCGGCGAGAGTTTCGCGCCGTGCATGGCCGCGGCGTAAGCTTGACCGGCCCTTGCAAAATCAAATAAGTCTAGCGGCGTAGATATTACGCCTGGCGACCCGCCTTGACCCGTCTAGTGGTACGCGCACAATTGGGCCAGATTGATCGATTCCACCGCTTTCAGCTTCAGGAAGGCTTTGATTAACCGCTTGTTTCGTTGTCTATCATACCGCCTAGTAAAGTATAGCTTATGTGAAATCAGCGCGACGACGTAGCGTCCTCGATATCACGAGTCGATATACAAAATTGGTCCTGCGATAGATCACGCTTCTGTTTAAAGTGCATTATTAATTGTCCCTGTACTTTTGTATTTTCTTTTACTTTATTTTCTTTTGTAATCACTTACCGCCGCGACAAAGCGATCTCGCCGTATCATATCGGTGGACTTTATTTTTTTGTTATTTTCGCAAAATCGTCTCTTATTCCGCGGTATTATAATAAAGTGTTTACTTCTTTATCTCTATCTGCAGTGTGGTTGATTACGATTCTAATCCGAGATTCGTTCGGGACAGCTTTGTTTATTTATCGTCAGACCCAACCCCTCTCCGTTCCAAATAGAGCTAGTCGGCCCATTGTGTTGAGCGACGCACATCTTGACGCGGTTACGCGTCTGGCGCCCAAAATTACAACCAAGGATCAGTGGTGTGCTCGGTTTACCAACCTTTTCTCTTCTGCCGATATAGACGTTCTCGATCTTGCGGACTTCCGTCCGTGTCCCGATTTCGCACTTCCGTTTCGGGCGGGACAACGCGAGAAATCTGTAAGAACTTCGAAAAACGTCACAATACACATGTAACGACTTCCACTTGTAAATATTTACAAGTGAGTATTTTTCGAGTTGAAATCTCAATTGTTAAATTCATACGGAATGCTGGATTTGCATCACACATATAAGAGACCCCGAATACCCCCTAACTAATTTTTAAAATATTGCAAAAAAAACTCCTCGGCCAGGAGCCGAATTTTTTTTCGTTTCCCCTTTTTCTTCTTTTTCGTTGATAGTGTTTACAATAATATATAATACTTATTGTGTTACATAATCTATATTATAATAAATATAATATAAATATTTGTATTCTAGGAAATATATTATTAGAGAAAAAAGCATACAAAAAAAACACAAGAAATATAATTATTAATTTCATTTTTATAATGTTTATACTAACCAAATGTATGATCATCAGTATTATCTGGAACGGAATATCTTGTTTCCTCAATTTCTGACGTTTCAAGTTTCATTGATCCATTATCGGGTAACTATAAATTTAATAATTTGTTATTTATCACGATAATTGTTACTATTACACAATATATAAACTCTTTTTACTCAGTATTCATACATGTGGAACAACATTTTCTTTTAGTCTGCGATGGATGTATGTGTATCTTGACTCATAATCATCTTTATTGAAGTGGGCAGAACACACTGCAGCAATTTTTTTTGGCATATAATTTTGTAAATGTAAGGCTTCTAGCTATTTACTTTTTTTCCGGATCTCGTGGAAATCTGAAACAAATGTTTTTTAATTGAGACGTGTATAATGCAATTTGTTTTATAAAATATAACCAATATATTAAATATTTTACTTACACGTAAAACGTAATATTTCTATTTTTTGCTTTTTCTTCTTCTAACTGCTCGTAATTTTTTTGACGCAGCGATTTTTGCAACCAATCACAACACAGTAACTCATTGTGCAACGTGTATATGCTTGCACAAAAAAGCACAGTATATACATGAACCAAATGCTGATTATTTCATGCATGTATGACTTTTTCCGTAAAAGCTAAGCCGTAATAAAACAATAGTGTAAGATCACAAAAATACTTTCTACGTCTAACGACCATGATAACGACTGTTACGGCGTACTGAGAGAGAAAACTATCTTTTCAAGCCGAATGCTACCGAACATAAGCGAGATTTACCGAAGTCAATATGTCGGCTCCTTACGTCGATTATCACACTTTCCCTTGTCTATATCCGCAGTTAATGTTACGTCCATGTCACACACCTACGCCTACAGAGTCAGGACCATCGCTTCCCACGAGCTCATTGACACATTTATTACTTTGTATCTCATTAACTATTGCGAATTTTGCAAAATGGCAAATAACTTTTCTATTTAGTTTAACTCAATCTATCTCTATACTTTAGCTGTGCCAAAATTTTACAGACATCCTGTATATACATATATATGTATTACGTACGTACATATTTTATATATACACATATATATATTTTTTACATATGTATACGTACAAAATATATGCCACGTAATTTGTTAAAAACAACAAATACCTTATATATTTTTTCTCTTACGTCGTTTTTAATATTTTCTTCTTTTTTCCTTTAACTGCAAAAAATAATACTATAATATAATAAATACAAATATATATCGGCGTGTTATCGATCTATTAGGCTGCGATCGCGCGTCGGGATGGCGCTGATTGGCTATCGCAATTTTCTTCTGCGACAGCGTGTCTATGAAACATGAATAATNATGAACATGTTCCACAATTGACTGTCCAATCTTGAAAAAGTCACGTTACATGTACTATGTATGTACATAGTGGTGAATGACAAATATTTCTCGCATTGTTCTCGTAGGTTTTTTACTTATTTCCACAGGCAGTACACACAGTGAGAGTGNTATTTTGTGCATGTTTTTCTTACTTACGTGGTAAGTATAAATCTCGCATTGTTTTTTTATTTATACCTTAATTAACTTTGTAGTGTGCGTGAACAAACAAATTTATTATGTTTCCACAGGTAGTACACGCAGTGAGAGTGCTATTTTGTGCATTTTTTCTTGCTTACATGGTAAGGATAAAAAATATGAAACAACGTAATGGATAAGAAAAAACCCACGAGGAAACCACAGATTGTTCGTGTGTGTATAATTGTTTGGTTTATATTTTTCCTTACATTTGATTACACAGTTATCACTCAAGAAGATCCGATACTAAAATCGAAACGTTTCGTGTTTTTATTCAAAATAAATCTACATTACACACACAAACAACCTGTGATTTTCTCGAATTGGCTTTTCTCTTACCCATTACGATATTTTCACGAGAATTTCTCTTACTCATTACGACATTTTCACGAGAATTTGATTTCTCATTATGAATAAATAAATATTAATTTAATATTTAAAAACATATAAATGTACTTTTTATAGAGTTAAGAAAAGGAAGANAAGAAGGAAGAAAGAAGATAAAACAAAAGCTTCAGGTATGTCTGTTATTTTAATATACATATACCAACATTTATACTTTAAAATTTAATTTTTTTGTTGCAGATAATATAAATATAAGCTATAAAGATCACTGTATACAAGGATGTATACAAGTTGCTTTGCGCAAATAAAAACAGGCTGCTTTTGCGCCTATAACAACAGGCTGCTTCTGCGCCTATACAAACAGGCTGCTTCAACGCCTATAGAAACAGGCAGCATCAGCGCCTATATCAACAGGCTGCTTCTGCGCCTATACGAACAGGCTGCTTCAGCGTCTATAGAAACAGGCAGCATTAACGCCTGTATCAATAAGCTGCTTCAGCGCCTATAAGAATAGGCTGCTTCGACGCCTATAAGAACAGGCTGCTTCGACGCCTATAAAATATATATATATATATATATA
>NW_018021753.1:0-1151 GCF_002006095.1 Pseudomyrmex gracilis
GGTGTCGAATCGTACTGTGGTCAATAGAGTATCACCCGATTTTGGCGACGCACCCTGTATATGAGTGTATGCGATGTGTGTGTGAAGGGCCTCCGGCGGGGTTTTACAAGTGTAATTGTTTCGGTAGCATATTTAAGACGCCGATTCGTAATAGAAATTATTCGAGGTCGATTTCTATAATTTCTATAATTTCTTGGATTTTTGCGGAACTTGGAGGGAACATTGTGTAGAAATGGTGGACGGGAACTAANCGAATATCATCTATGTAGGGAAACTTGACTGGAACTAGTTTTCTAGCCGGAGTGGTGGTTATTATCCGGAAGATTTCAGAAGGATCTGTAGTCAGAGGGTCAAGGACGAAGGGGATTCTTTCAGGATTCGCTTTTTTATAGGTGGAGGCTAGTCGGATAAAATGCTGAAATTTAGGATCAAGCGGAGGGGTGGTTGAGCGGGTCGAGTCGGAGGATCCATCATCTACAGGTTCGTCTCTGGACGTAGATGGTTCAGGGAAAGGAGAGCGAGGGGGAGGTAGAGGAGTCGGCGCGGATTGTAAATCCGCGGGATTTTCTGCGGGAGGATCGGGGGTTACCGGTGAATAAGAGGGAGTTTCACACCACGAATCGTCGTGTATGTGTGTGTCTGTGTGTGTGTGTACCGAATGTGTCGGTGAGTGTGAATGCGAATGTGTCGGTGAGTGTGAGCGCGAATGTGTCGGTGAGTGCGAACGGTTTATGCGTATATCGGTGGGATTTTCTAAATTATTGTCGCTGCCGGAATCGTTTCCTAATGTCTGAGGGGTGGTGGCGTCAGTGGGGCTGGTCGGCTCCGCTTTGTCTTGCGCGAGCGCTGCCGCTCGTCGCAACTTTGCGTTGCGTCGGTGACGCTGGGCCTTTTTACCCGTCCGCGAAGTTCTCTGCCGGGGTTCCACTTAAACGATTTTCTGCAATTACAATTTATGTTATTGTGGTTTTTTTTGTTATTGATTGGCTTCGCGACCGCTTTTCGGAGATGTCGAGTCTTGTTTACAGGGAAGAAAATGATGAAAAGAAAAAATTTGGACGACGCCCAAGACGGTTATACACCGCGAGTAGCCCTTCCAATGATTTGGACGCCGCCCAAGACGGTTATATACCGCGAGTAGCCCTTCCGAT
>NW_018021753.1:1981-7243 GCF_002006095.1 Pseudomyrmex gracilis
GGAGAGTGTTGTCTCTTGCGATCACGCCGCATAGACCCCTTGTTGTTTGTTTATAATAAAAATGCCGGAGTTTCTATTTGCGCCGGTCGCTCTAATTTTTATGACCGACGTTTTCATGACCCGGAGATATCTGGGTTTGTTTGGAAAGCTGCTAAGATTTTGTGTTATTGCTAGGCGCAGTTTATCTTTCCGGGCGCCGATATAATTTTTGTTTGTTCTCCTATCGTCTGGAGTTTTAAGTTTCCAAATGATAGGAGACCCGTTCGAGTTATTTATTATAATAAAAAAAAAAGGGTTCGCTATGCGTTGGCGCGTCGCGTCGCATGAAAAAGGGGACCGTGGAGTCTCCAGGACGTAACACTTGGTATCAATGTTTCCTCTGTNGAGAAAAAAGATGCAGTGTACAATACTACCTTTGCTTTTATGCATACACATTCTATAATTGATACTTTGAAAGAAGATAATGAAGTACACACTCACATGAAGGAAATAAATACATTTTATGATATTTATGGAAGTCCAGAACAAGTTCGTAGTAATAATACAGATATAGATTCAGATTACACTACTTCAACGTTGAGCATGCCAAATGAAAATTCATGTGGCAATAAAGATTTATTAGACTTGGATACTGATAATACATCATTGTCTTTTAACAACGGACAACAAAATGATAAAGCCACTGAAATTGTAGAAACAGAAAATGTACATCTGTCTTCTTCATTTATTACAAATCTCAGTAGTGGTAAGTATAAAAAACATTTGATATAAGATATTATATATTAAATATTTNATATAATAAAATATTTTGAGATTTTTTAAACTATTATTTAAATATTCATTTATAGATAAAGAAGAAACCGACAAAGAAAGCGTGATAATACTGCTACTACGGACTATGAAACACATAATAGCGATTATAGTTTAGATGATTCAGAAGTAGAGAATAGTAAACATTCAAGATCATTTGTTAACGATATTAATACTACTACATTTTATAATTCTTCAGCTAATAACACAACAGAAACTTCTTTTGATACATTTCTAATACTTAATGTAGAAGGATTTTCTGCATGTGATGATACTAATATGTTTGTTGAAACATNGCGTGGTCCTAAAGGTCAAGGTAAAACTAATTTTTGTTTTTTTTGTAACAAAATGCAAACAAAGATAGTTCGACACTTAGAAACAGTACATAAGGATGAAGAAGACGTAAAAAAGTTTAAATTTCTTCCTAAAGGCAATAGCGAGAGAAGACATATCATAGATTGTTTGCAAAAAAAGGAAACCTTTGTATATAACGTAGATCCTAGATTTAATGCTGGAAATGTTATACCATGTAGACGACCGCGTAAAAATCTAAAACGTACTGCTGTAGATTTTGCACCATGTGCCAAGTGTAAAGGCTACTTTGCCAAAAGCAGTTTTAGATATCATTTTAGACATTGTCATGTAAAACAGGGACGAACTGTAAGATCAACTTTAGCTTTGGCACGTAAAGTTGTCGGTCACATTCATAAAGATGCATGTCAACAATTAAGAGAACATATTTTTCCTGTACAATTAGATATGATTCTCTTATTATTAAGTACGGAAATAAAATGTACAAAAAGTACATGTTACAGCATCAGCATGATATGATTAGAGCTCATTGTGGCGGTCAAAAAAACCACTACTAGAAAAATAAAAGTTACGTACGGCAGGACGCGCAGTTTCGCGCGCCGCTGCTACGTGGCGCACGACCGCGAGTGTCGCGCGGAGTTACCTATTGCCGCGGCGTCTACATATATAGACCCGCTCGGCGCATATCTATCGCCGTACAGTGAGCGGCACCAAAGCAGAAGACCAGCAGCATTAATCCCGAAGCACCCAGCTACGCTCCAGCGGTCCGGATCACTAGACCAACGCCTCCACGATCTTCAGGGATACACCTCAAAGCGATCTTCATCTCGGAACCTTATGGAGTAGCAGAACCAGAGGCGACCAATCAGAAAGCGGAATCCACTGGACCAATAGAAGAGTCGTTCCGGCCGTGAATACTCTGACCTCACAACATACCCTCGCCTCGGCGAACGCGGCCTCCTAGAGCCCTGCTGGCACAGTGGGACATCAGGGTCCGGAGATACACCTCACCTAGAGACAGTCTGGTTCTTCCTCCGCTCATCTCGCCAATACCTTCTCCTCCACGCCAGAGGATTTACAAATAGACGCAGACACTTCCCCCACCTCGCGTACATAGAGGGGTGCAGAGAAAACGACTGGTATATAAGGATCAGTCCACGCAGTCGAGCGACAGTGAATGGGAACGATCGCCACGGAAAACTATCTCCACAGCAGTACAGACCGAGATCATCGGCGAATTCATCCCGCAGCGTAAACCGGAGAAGAAGCGGCAGCATAGAGAAAGAAGCCGTTCCAGACATCGATCGCCCAGCGCCAGGAGAGCTCACTCCCGCAGTAGACGAGATCGATCACGACATCGCAGAACACGACGGAGAAATTTGGCACATCTAATTATACAAACCGGCTCTTGTCAGAGCCAAGTATATACCTTGTAAATAGTCTATAAATTCCTTTGGAATAAAACCTAATTTTTGGGAACATCAATCTTCATCAAAAGAACCACACCTCGGCCGCCATCCTTTTTGCTGCTATCACCACTGCTGCTATCCACCATTGCTGCTGACCTAAACTACCCACTAAACTCATCTTAGACTTCTAGGTCGTTATTTAATTACCATAAAAGAGATAGATNCAGAAATTACAGATTTTGCTGCGATATATGATCCAAAGTTTTACAATTCAGCAACTAGAGCAGTGAATATTGTTGCCGGCTTAGATGAGACAACCAATACATACAAAACACCAACTGTAGCTTCGACACTTGGCACATGCATAAAAAAATTAGGTCAAATTTTAGAAAGTGAATGTATTAAAGAACATGATAAGNAAAAAAANGAATATGTTCATGANTTTTTACTACTTCTTGAAGAAGATTATGGNTGTACTGTAAATAGGGTCGTGTTAGAAAGTCGGCTTGCAAGCAAGCGTCATGAAAAAGTAATACTTCCACTAAAGACTGATATAGTCAAGTTAAATGATTACATAAAAACTTTACGTGAATCTTCATATCACAAATTACAAAATAAGTTCACGTATCACGCTTGGTTGACTTTAGCAAAAGCTACTCTTATCTACATTCAAATATTTAACCGTCGTAGAGCAGGTGAAACTGAGCGACTGCTAATAAATGATCTTAATAAATCCGAACAAATTGATCAAAGTGATGAACAATATAGAAAATTACGTNCGGAAGATAAANAAANTGCTGNAAGATACAGACGTGTNGTNATTCGTGGAAAACTCAGAAGACTTGTTCCAGTATTATTAGATTTTGATATGCGTCGAAGTTTGAAAACTATTTTAAAGTTTCGGAAAAATGCAGGTGTTTCTTCTAAAAATCCATACGTATTTGGAATTCCTGGATATCACAAAAACCGCTACAAATATCTAAGAGCTTGCAAATTATTGCGTGAATTTGCTCATAAATGTGGCGCAAAACGTGCAAATTCTCTACGAGTTACAATTCTACGAAAGCACATTGCAACAACATGTGCAAGTTTAGATTTACCAGAAAATAAAGTTGATCAGTTTGCAAACTTTATGGGACACCATGAAAAAGTTCACAAACAAATATATCGTCAGCCTGTAGCAGCAATTGATATTTTAGACATGTCTAAAGTTTTAGAAAAAGGACTTGGCATACATGAAAATGAGGACAATAATATTAATTATAAAGATACTTCAAAAAGAAGAAATCAAAATTTTAATTTGGATATTACAAAAAACAAATATGCTTCAAGTAAAAATAATGATAGCAATCAAACTAATATACAAATACATAATACTACAAATAATAATAAATCGAAAATTCNACAAATACCAGCATATGAAATAAACCGACATAAAGAAGTTANTTCTACAAAGAAGAAGCGTTCCAGTAAGTAATAATTTTTTTCTCTAAAATAAAATATACATTTATATGTGTGTCTCACATTGATAACATTGTAATATTAAAAACTTATTTACGCAAAAGTAATGTTTTTATTTTAGTTTCTTTAAAATAATAGTCATATTTTTCTAAATTATAAAATAAGATTAAATTGTGTTACATTTTATTACATTACATTTAGTTATTTTCTATGTGTTATATTCTATTTGAAGATATTTTTTTAGATTCGCGCTAGTGTTATTTTTATACCGACATTTCGTGAACATTTTTGTTAATTTCATCAGAGTTTCAAAAGCAATTTGATATTGAGATGCTCTGGCAAAATATCCCTTTTTATAGTGTTAGATTATAGGGAAGAGCATGTAATAGAGGAGTAATGTAATGTAGCGGAAGAGAAGTGCAGAAGAGTGTTATAAAAGAATGAATTGCCATAATGAGCTGATAATTTGTTTATTATCATTTGTATTATCTCTAATCACCAATCCATTATGGCAATCCATTCTTTTATAACACCTTCTCTTTTGCTACATTACTTTACCTCTCTCCTACAAGCCCTTGCCTATAATCTAGCGCTATAAAAAAAAGACATTTGGCCAGGAGCATCTCAATATCAAATTGCTCTCGAAACTCTGATAAAGTGAACTAAAATGTTTACTAAACGCCAACATAAAATAACGCTAACGCGGTTCAAATACAGAAAATATCTCCGAATATTACCATAACACACCACAAAAGCATCAATTATCATTTTCCATATTTGTATTTTTTATACAACATTCTTGCAGTACTACAAATAATTTAATAAAATTTTTTTCTAATCTAATACTAATATATGTTTATGTATGCATTTAAAATTAACCTTTATGTTTAGAACTCTTTATGTGTTGATTTTAGCATCGCCATTTAGAAAAACAATCAGATGCCGATGAAATGAGGAAGAGAAAGAAATAATATTTTTTGCTTTTCGAAAAAATATTATAGAAAAAACATTGCCATCTTTACTTTGCATAGAAAAACTGAGATTACAGAATTCATGTTTACGCAAACAAAGTGCTGCTGTTATAAAAACTTGGATTCACAATCAAATTAAAAAAAATACAGAAAGTTCCGTAGAGAAGTACACAAATACAGGGTGCGTCGCCAAAATCCGGACAAATTTCAATTTGATATTCCCTCCGTTCAGTACCATTGGCAGATGTCGCGATTGGCATTCAAATAGCTTGACGCATGTACTAAACTACCATAACTTC
>NW_018021753.1:8323-9666 GCF_002006095.1 Pseudomyrmex gracilis
GCAAGCGGGGGATATATTGAGTGAATATATTATTTATGGCCTTACAAACAATGGAGCTAAACAAATTTTGTAAATTTTTTCATTGTAGCAATAAAACATATTTAGAAAAACATATATAATTTGTCCGGATTTTGGCGCCGCACCCTGTAATAACGATGTATATGGAAAAGATGTTAAATCAATTTTTGCAGATCATATTCATAAAAAAATTATACCTAGTATAAATGAATGCGTTACTGCGTATACAAAATCTACAGCTTTGCAAAAACTTAGCCCAACAGATATACAGGACATAATACTTAAAGAAATACATAATCCTTCAACTTAAGTGGTTAACTTGTATATGTCGATAACAATCACATTGAAGTTTAGTAATCTGATAGCGTTTACACGATTGTTTTGCGAACTGTATGTATAATTTGCTTAAAATTTAGAACCTTACTTGTAAGTGTAATTTACTTACAATTAATTACTTTACTAATTATATTTAATGTTTTCATTCATATATGTTATTGTAATAACAGAGTTAATAAATATTATATAGCTATATGCATCATTTCATTAGTAATATCTATGTATGTGTGTCACATTACTTGCAAAATTATATACAGAAAAGTAAATCACTTCTAGTCTTGTGTCGTTTACAACATTGAATTTTCTTTTTGTAGGTTTTACTTTTTTGCCTAGCTACACTANATACAAATACTAGTATATAATTAATATCAATCTTGTTAGAATGTGATATAAATCAAACGCACAANGAAACAAAAAGTATATAGAAGAATTTGTATGTATATAACACTTTTCTCTATATATTGTCTTTATAAATTTAATATTAAAGGCGATGGATTTGGAATGCTCTACAATATGATATTGTTAAGTGGTGTTGTGAGCCAATTTTTGTGTCTTAAGGTAGTTAAGGTGAGGCCATTGAGCAATGTGATGAGACATCACTGTCATTGCTCAATGACCTAGTTAGATAGCAGGAAGGCAGCAGTTCTAGGAAGAACTGCGAGCGACAAATCGAGTAGCGCGGGAAAAGCTCAAAGAAGAAAAGGAAAAAGCGAAGCGTTACTACGATAAAAAGACAAAGCAAGCAGCGTTTAGCGTAGGAGAAAAAGTCCTACTTTGTGACGAGACACTAAGAAGAGGCAGATCCAAGAAGCTGGAATCGAAATGGATAGGACCTTACATTATGTGGTAATTGCGAAAACGTCAGACGTGACGTATGCAGTCAAAGCAGGACGGCGCACGCAGAATGTGCGCGTGAATAGGCTGCAAGCCTTTGTAGAAAGTTAAAAACAAAAAGGAACTTACCGGGTTGCCTCAGTCGGAGTCAGAGG
>NW_018021753.1:15376-19076 GCF_002006095.1 Pseudomyrmex gracilis
GTGGCTCCGCAAGCCGGAGAGTTTACCGCAGTGAGACGTAGCCGTGTAAAGAAAGTTGTAAAGAACAGGAGCAATAAAGGACATCGTAGTAAGTTCGAGCAAAGAACTTCCTCTTAATCACCCGACCCTCCTCGACATCCAACAGTGGGTTTGCTTTGAGTGCTTACGCGTTTTGAACGTTTGTCTATCTTTGTTCCGCATTTAAGGGGATTTTCTCATGTAACAGCTAAACTCTTAAGCATTTTTTAGAAATTTGTTTTATGAAAAATATAAAACGCAATTATTTTAATNTTTTTATATGTTATTATTTGAATTTTTTAGTTTAAAAATAAATCGTTTTTGTTCTTATTTATTAAGTTTTTGATTATGCTTTCTGCAGTCAAAAATATTGCTTTGAAAATGGCGGTGAAGATAATTTCATCTCACACAGTCATTCGAAACAAAAAATGCAAAAGATTCCTAATCCGTATGCTTATCGCTGTCGCAGATAGCATAATTTGTCATTTTTATATAAAAAAAAAATAAAACAACATGGCGGCTATTTANACTTTGAAACAGAAAATTGTAATTTTGTGGTTTTTATTTATCGGTGGTCAAAGAAATAAAAAATTTTTTTCAAAAATAAACAATTCTGCTACCTGTATAGCGACAAGCAAACGGATTAAAATCTGTTTGAATTCTTTGTTTAAGATAAATGAGTGAGCTGAATTTATCTTTACCGCCTTTCTTCAAAGCGCCATTGATTGCAGAAAGCATAGTCAAAATATGAATACATTATAACAAAAACAATTTATTATTAAACTTAAAATTTTTTAAAGAAGATTTAAATGNTAACATATAAAAATATTAAAGAGATTGCGGTTTATATTCTTTATAAAAAAATTACTAAAACAATGCTTAAAATTTTGGCTATTATCTAAGAAAACCCCTTTGAAGAGCAATAAAGACTAACGCCTAAAACGCGTAAGCGTTTAAAGCAAATGTAAAAAAGAATATTCTAAAGGAAAATATTATAATATTATAATATTATTTACCAAAAAAACCAACTTTTTCAAAACATATTATTCAATATGTANCATACTATTCTGAACAAAAACATTTGTATATACTTTTCCAAAAACAGCTACATATTTATTATAAACCATTATGTAAAATATGTATACATGCATACACAAAGAGTATGTGGACAAAGTTTCACTAAAACTATTTCGAAGCGTCGTTCTATCTTTATTTCTCGTTAAATGTAAAATATAGATAAAACAAAAATGCTTTCCAAAAACATTTATAATGAGACTTTGACTGCATCCAATGAAAAACTAAAAAATTAAAAACTTAAAAAAATAAATAAATAAATAAAAACTTTATGAGAAACAATAGAAAAATGTGACTTCGGATTCGCCTACGGTTAATCCAGAATGGAAGTTTAAATTAATCAGCAAGTGCAAACCAATAACAGTGTGTTATGCACGAATATTGAATAAATTTAATTATCAAAAATTTTTATTTTATTTTTTAAGTTCTCCTCAATTGAACACAAAATAAAACTATAGTTGACAATCATTCTGAGACAGGAATATTTATGCCGATAATTTNAAAAAGTACACATTATGTCACAGAAACATGTCATAGTAAAATTATATATAAAAATAAAACCATAATAAAACAATTTTCAAAAATGATAAGATTAAGCAAGAGTCAAGACATCTTCTAATCATGTCTCATACTGAGACATGTTCTGTTTGAGACATGATCAGAAAATATNTAGACTCTTGTTTAATTTTATCGTTTTTTGTTTTGTTTTGTTATGTTTTTTTTTTTTTACTTAATTGTACTGTGACATGTTTCTTTGACATAATGTCCCATATAACATCGTTAGTAGCACAAACGTTTCGGCAACAGGTTTTCCGAAACTTAGCAACGTTTCGTTATAAGTCGAACGTCNAAATGTCCGCTTTTTAAGTTGCGGTCTGATTTTGTAGAAACGTATAAGAAGCGATGNTCGATAAGTTGCAAAGTTTTTAATATAATTTTTTATAAACATTGTAAAATACAGTTTTGAAACCATGCAGGTTTTGCCTGCTTAACTATTCTCCAAAAAGAAGTGATTAATTAATTAATCACTCCTTCCTAGAGAATATCCTCTTGTTTTAACTGCATGGTTTCTAAAATGTATTTTACAATGTTTATAAAAACTTAAACAATAAAAACTTTGCAACTTATCGGGCATCGTTTCTTATACGTTTCTACAAAATCGGATCGCAACTTAATCTTTTCGCTCCGGGACTGGTCCATATATGGACCAGCAAGAAAAGCGAACGTAATAGATGTTTATAAGGTCACTTTAATGCACTGAATTTAGGAAAAAAATTGAAAAAAATCCTGGTTACTTTTTTGAACTTCGAAATTAACTTTGAAGGGGGGGAGGGTAGCAGGTTATTATTAACTTTTTCAGCTAAAATGCGAGGTCAATTTTAAAGGAAAACTCCCCGGAGCGAAAAGGTTAAAAAGTGGACATTTCGACGTTCTTGCTACGTTACTACGACGTTTTAAAGACTTTTAATGAAATGTTGCTANGTTCCGAGAAACCCGTTGCGGAAACGTTTGTGCTACTAACAATGCTATTGTTGGATGTCGAGGAGGTTGGGTGGTTTGAAGATTAAGTTCTGTACTTGAACTTATTAGAATATCTTTTATTACTCCTGATCTTTACAATGTTCCTTACACGGCTGTATCTCACTGCGGTAAACTCTCCGGCTTGCGGAGCCACACAGTGAGCTAGCAATCTAATCACGGTCTCTGCTCTGCTTTATCCACGCGATCGATTTATGATAGATCAATCGCGCTGATTCAGCAGGCTCACCGATCCTAGCAACGGCCGTGCTAGTTACCGGTGCCGGTGTCGACACATGCTGCGTTGCACTTCGGACAATGCGGCGATGTGTCGCACCCTGTGGCAACCAGCAGTTCTTCCTAGAACTGCTGCCTTCCTGCAACTTAATTAGGTCATTGAGCAATGATAGTGTCTCATCACATTGCTCAATGGCCTCATCTTACTAAACTTTTTAAATACAAAAATTGGCGCACAACATTTCCCCCCTTTCCGGGAAAAAGGAAAATGTTCGTAACATTTTCCGTCACAATTTTTACCTACTTGTGTGCAATTTTTGCATGTTTCTTACACTACCTTTACATCTTACATGCTATACTACGCGGCATACTTACAGCGCGATGGTCTTGGCGTTTTGCGCGCGAGCGTTTCGCCGCTTTTCACGCTGTTCCGCGTTACGCGACTTCATGGCGCCGCGTGTCAATTCCGCCTTTTCTTTACTTTTTACTATTTTATATATAACTAGTACAATCATTACTACTATTATCGTCACACCTGACGTAGTCGGATAGATAAGATGCGGATTTTCAAAAAACGAACTCTCGTTTATTTCGTCCGTTAATTCCGTTATTTCATAACGGAAGACATGTTGGAGACATAAATAGTTGGAGACATAATTATCTTCAACGTTTTTACACTTTTCTAGCTGACGCAATTTTACAACGGAGTATGTTTGTTTATTTTCATCTATCGCAACTATCTCGAACTTTACTTTTGCGACCTTAAAAACATTATCGTGGTCGTGCACCGGCAAGGGCACTACCCTCAACAAGTCGTACTCTACCGGAGCTACTAGTGGAAACTTGACGACGG
>NW_018021753.1:19706-24533 GCF_002006095.1 Pseudomyrmex gracilis
TTTTTCCACTTTTTGCAATCTTTGTTGTAACTCCGCGGCAAACCCCTCGCACAGTTCTCTGTTCCTGCGCGTTATCGCCGCGTTTTCGCACGCCTTAGCTGTATAGTCTAACATACGTTCCGTTCGTTCCGTTCTTGTGTATACCGTTGATATACACGTCCAATCTTACAACTAGCCTCCACTTTTCGCTAGCGTGGAGCATCGTTCCGTATTTTTTGTAGTACAAGCCGGGATTGTGTTGAAACTTTCGTACGTGGTATCCTTGGTCTCCGGCTTCACTCCACGCGACGCAAAAGGTAAGTACCGTTACTACTTTTATTAACAACATTTTCCTGCAAGCAAAATGTTTTATACAATATGCCTTATACACTACACTTTACTTTAATCGCGAACGGTGTCGCCTAACAGGTGGAACCGCGAGCGTCGGTCGTACTCCGAGTTTGTTACTCTGTCATCTAAGCTTTTTTTATTATCGCTTATATTAATTCTAGGACCTACACTTGAGACGCCCTGCTGTCTTTTGCACTTCGGACCATGGCTCTTCACGTCAACGAGCACCAGTACCGCGTTTGTCACCGACTTAGTAACTACTGTGTGTTTCGTTCGTTTTGTGACAACCAGTGTAAGTGTTTAATTATGGAACCTCCACATGTGCCCTTTCTCTTTTCTCAGCAAAACTTTTGTTTTTAGTGGCTACCATGTCCAAATTTATATACTCATCGTGCACCGATGATAGTGCGGAGGAGTCGTCCTCCTGCGAGGGTCCGTCCGGCGACTCCACCTCTTCGCGCCCCGCGACGCCTCACACTCCTGAGGGTCCACCGCCGTCACCACCGGGCTCCCCGGAGGTGGTGTTTGTATGCTCGCGGCCCCCGCCGCCTGCCTCCCCCGACCCGGAGGTCGACCAAGGCGACTTGGACGACGACGTCGTCTGTTTGGGATTCCCGCCGCCCGTCGTTCACCCCCTTATTATTCTGTCAAATAATGAGTGAGGCAACCCGGGAAGTTGTTTTTTTTTACTTTTAATTTTCTATAAAGGCTTTCAGCCTATTCACGTGCACACTCTGCGTGCGCCGTCCTGCTTTGATTGCATACGTCACGTCTGACGTTTTCGCAACTATCACATAAGGTCCTATCCACTTTGATTCCAACTTCTTGGATCTGCCTCTTCTCAGTGTCTCATCGTAAAGTAAGACTTTTTTTCCCATGCTAAACGCTGCTTGCTTTGTCTTTTTATCATAATAACGTTTCGCTTTTTTCTTCTCTTCTTTGAGCTTTTCCCGCGCTACTCGATTTGTCGCCCGCAATCTTTCTTTTAATTCTTGCGCGTAGTTTTCCAAATTGTATTGTGTAGACGGTGGTTTCGTTAAGGCGGTCGGTAATTCCGCGCACCTCCCGTATACTAATTCAAAGGGTGTAAACCCTGTTGCCGTGTGTGGTGTCGTGTTGTACGCGAACATTGCGTACGGCACCCACTCGTCCCAGTCCGTCTGGTCCTCATTCACGTAGTGACGTATATACTCGGCTAATGTTCGATGCGATCGCTTTAATGCTCCGTTACTTTCCGGATGATAAGCTGTCGTTTGTATTTTATTTATTCGCAGTAACTTGCAAACACTTTTAAATACTTTGCTTACAAAATTCGTTCCTCGATCTGTTAAAATCGTTTCCGGAATCCCGTGCTCACACACAAGTTTCGTCGCGAACTCCTTTGCTACCGTAGCGGCTTCTTGATTCGGAACGGGTATCGCCTTACTAAACTTCGTAAGACTGTCTTGAAACGTCAGCAGATATTTATTTCCGCTACTCGTCACCGGTAACGGCCCGACAATATCAAGCGCGCATTTTTCGAAAGGCTTTTTTGGCGTATCCGTAATTACTAACGGTACTTTTATTTTCCGCGACAACTTATTTTTTTGGCAAGATTCGCATTTCGAAATATAATTTTCCACGTCGCTTGTCAGCTTAGGCCAGTCGTACCTCATTTTTATTCTTTTTACTGTACGTGCTATTCCTTGGTGTGCGCCCACCGGTGAATCATGATACTCGTATAGTATCTGTCTCTTTTCCTCTTCGGTTAGCTCTTGCCTCTCGCTCTTCTCTTCTTCTGTTTTCTCACTCTCCTTCGCTTCGCACGTGCATGCTTCCGCGGGAGCTCTACTCAGCGCGTCCGCGTTGGTATTCCCTTTTTTATGCATGATCTTGTAGTCATACTCCTCCAATTTCAAACGCCATTGCACGAGCCGCGATCCGGGGTCCTTTACGTTAAAGAGCCACACCAGTGCCTTATGATCGGTGATAATCTTGAACTTCGTTCCGTATAAATAAGGCCTAAAATGCTTTACTGCCCACACAATTGCGAGTAACTCCTTCTCTGTCGTGCTGTAGTTTCGCTCCGCTTTATTCAGTACTCGGCTCGCGTATGCAACCGGCCGATCCTGACCTACCGCACCTTGCGATAGCACTGCGCCGACCGCGTAACCCGACGCGTCGGTTGTCACGATAAACTCCTTGTCGAAGTCCGGATAAGCGAGCAATGGAGCACTAACTAACTTTTCTTTTAAATTTTCGAACGCTTGCTGTTGCTCGTGTCCCCACTCGAACGCTATTTCTTTCTGCAACAGTCGTGTCAACGGCTTTGCTATTTTTGAGAATTGGTCGATAAATTGTTTATAGTATCCTGCCAGACCAATGAACGCCTGTATATCTTTTGCTTTTTTCGGAACCGGAAATCCCTTGACCGCCTCTACCTTCGACGGATCCGGCGATATACCCTTCTCGGTGATCACGTGTCCTAAATACGTGACTTCTTTGCGAAAAAATTCGCACTTATCTGGCTGCAACTTTAAATTATACTTTCGCAACCTGTCAAAAACCTCTCGTAGCCGCTTGCTGTGCTCTTGCAAGCTCGCACCGTGTATCACGATATCGTCGAGGTACACGAAGCATTTTATACCCCGCAGTCCCATCAGGACCGAATTCATCAACCTTCGAAACGTTGCCGGCGCATTTTTCAATCCAAAAGGCATCCTATTCTACTCGTAATGACCATGCGGTGTTGAAAACGCTGTCTTACCTCTGTCTTCTTCGTCTATTGGTATCTGATAATACCCGGACGCTAAATCTAAAGTTGAGAAATACTTCGCATTCCCAAGTTGATCTACTATTTCTGCAATATTTGGTAGTGAAAAAGAATCGCCTATTGTCGCCTCGTTTAGTCGTCGAAAATCTACGACTATCCTTAATTTTCTCACGCCGGACGCGTCCATCTTTTTCGGAACAACTAGTAAAAGCGCGTTCCACTGACTTTCACTATTGCGAATTATTCCGCTTTCTAACATTTCTCCGATCTGCTTTTCTANCTCTTACTTATGCTTCTGCGGCAACCTATATGGCTTAACGCTTATCGGAGTGGTGTCAACTCTCACAGGTATCTTATGCTTCACCGCGCTTGTTCTAGATAACGGCTCCCCTGCAAGATGGAATATCTCCTGATACTCCTCGCATACTTCATACAATGTTTCTTTCTCTTCTTTATTTAAATGCTTCACTCGCAGTGCCTCTTTTACTCTTTTGCGGAGTGTTGACCTCTCCGTTTTTACGCTTACGTTTGCTATTTTGCTACTTGTCTCACTCTCTTCTTCGAGCGCTTCCAATTTAACACGCGATGTGCCTATTGTTACCGCTTTTTCCGTAGTATTTACTATACTCACGGGGCAAAAATTTCCTTTCGGTAGTGCTAAACACCTTCCTATAAAAACTCCTGGCTGCGTTTCTTCCCCTTGTACTATTCCGATCTGATTACTATCAGTAATAGCTTGCACGATTGTTTCGCTACGAGGTTGCAATTTTACATTTTTATACGGGCGCAATTGCAACGTATTTTTCCCAAGCGAGAGTTTTCCCGCTTTGTAATCCGGCTTGGCATTGTGCTTCTTCATAAAGTCATTTCCTAAAATGCCTTGATAACTAACCGGAAAATCGTCTCTCACAACATAAACTGGATGCTTAACTCTTTTGTCTTTTAGCTGTATGGTTGCTGTGATTTTCCCTATGACGCTTGCTTGATGCCCTGTAACGCCTGTTAATTTTATGCTCGTCTTCTCGGCTGGCGTTTTCTCTTTTAAATATTTCTTTTTAATCAATGACACTGTGGCTCCAGTGTCATAAAGCAATTCTACTTCGCCTTTCTTTGCCTCTTTCATCGTTACAGTGACTAAGTCCAAAACTGCTTGCGCAGCATTTAGCTCGGCTACCTGTAGCTCTGCTACTGACACGGNTTTTTTCTTTTCTTTTCCGTTGTCGTCTTTGTCACTCGATGACTTGCTATTGTCACTTCGGCTTTTCTTTTTCTTGTCTTCTGCCGCACATATGGCTTTTACAGCTCCTTTTTTATTTTTCTTGCCTTTCAGTGACCAGCAATTTTCTTTGATATGCCCTGCTTTTTTGCAATAACTGCACGTTTTGTCCACTGCATTTACTTTGCCACTGCTTGGTTTAGGCAATGCCATTCTGTTTGATCGGCACTCTCTTCCGTAGTGTCCGATCTTTCCGGATTTGTAGCACGCATTTTTCTTATAATTTTTTCCCATCTTCTGCCTTGCTGCAAAATTTCCACCGTGGCTGCTTTGTGGCACCGCCACCTTCTCCTCAGAGCTTGCTGCGTTTATTGCCTCTTGCAACGTTCCATAGTTGCGTGACCTTATTATCAACCTGACGTCACTTCTTAAACCTATTTGGAACTGTTGCAACGCTTGCTCTTTAATAGTATTCATAATTGTACGTTTCTCTTCTATGGTGTGCCCTTTGCCTTCCACCATAGATTCG
>NW_018021753.1:25353-30075 GCF_002006095.1 Pseudomyrmex gracilis
TTCTCGGTTCCCGTACCGGTAATAGACTTCGTAGCGACCGCGCTACTCGCTCGGATTGTACGCCGCGTTGTTGCAAACGCCAGTTACCGAACATATGTTTTCGCTCGCTTTTACAAAATTTATTCGACTTACAGTAGTTGACCTAATTCGGCTTACGAGAGTCGTATCTGCGTGGTGTTACTGACTCAGCTTTCCTCGCGCCGCCGTTGCCGCTGCCTCGCCGCTTTTCTGCTACCGCTGCTTCGCCGCTACCGCTGCCTCGCTTGCGTTGACTGCTTTGTCACCTTTGCTGCTTTTTCGGCTGTCCTTAGCCGGTTCCTCGGTGCCCTTCCTGGCCCTTCCGTCACAGCTGCTTGTCTGCTTGCCGCTTTCTGCTTCCGGAATTTCCCGGCGGTAGATTTTGTTTTCCGTTTTGCTGCTACAGTCCGGTCGCTTCCTTATCTCCGCCTTGTGTCACTGCCCGTCGCTTGGCTTGCGTTACGTCAGTGCTGCCGTGTAACTCGAGATTGTGAGTTCGCGGTGTCTTTCTTTCTTTCTTGAACTCGTAGTTCGCAAGACACTCTTTTAACAACTGCTTTTTTTTTGTTTCAGGAGCAGTATTCTTTAAAGCGGGGTTCCATATATATGATTTTTTTTTACATATACGTATTTTATATATTTTCTTTTTAAATATAACCCCTTCAAAAACTAAAACTCAATCGTTCTCGTTTTTTTTCTTTTTCTTCTTTCTCACCCAGTGTCCTTGCTTTCTTTTGATCTAACCGGAATCTTCTGCTGAGTCCCGTCCTTGACACACGGAATGAGAGATCCCACCGCTGCCACCAAAATTTGTTGGATGTCGAGGAGGTTGGGTGGTTGGAAGATTAAGTTCTGTACTTGAACTTATTAGAATATCCTTTATTACTCCTGATCTTTACAATGTTCTTTATACAGCTGTATCTCACTGCGATAAACTCTCCGGCTTGCGGAGCCACACAGTGAGCTAGCAGTCTAATCACGGTCTCTGCTCTGCTTCATCCACGCGATCGATTTATAGTAGATCGATCGCGCTGATTCAGCAGGCCCACCGGTCCTAGCAACGTCTGTGCTAGTTACCGGTGCCGGTGTCGACACATGCTGCGTTGCACTTTGGACAATGCGGCGATGTGTCGCACCCTGTGGCAACCAGCAGTTCTTCCTAGAACTGCTGCCTTTCTTCAACTTAACTAGGTCATTGAGCAATGATAGTGTCTCATCACATTGCTCAATGGCCTCATCTTACTAAACTTCTTAAATACAAAAAGTGGCGCACAACACTATGTAGGATAGTGCTTCTTGAAATCATNGACATAAACTTTTCTGTCTCAGGATAATTGTCAAACTTTAATTTTGTTTTATGTTTACCTGAAAAAGACTTAAAATAAAGTCAAAATGTTTGATAATCAATTCTATTCCTTATTCTTGCACAAAACCTTGCTATTGATTCGTATGTGCTGATAAATTTAAACTTCTATTCAGGATAATAAAATTCAAATTACAATATATCGAGAAGTAATAAAACTAAAATTGTGAATTGTAGATCGGTGCGTGTGCAAAGGAGAATTCATACGCTACGCCAGGCTGCGTGCAAAAGTATTTAAAAAAAAAATATCTCAGCAAACGAGACTGCATTTCAAAATTTACTGCCAGTTATGAAAATTATTTAACACTTAACTCATATAATAATTCATGTAACAAATTACAATTCTATATAACTATAATTCATATTATAAANTATAAATGTTCAATACTGGCAGCAAATATCAAAATACAGTCTTAATCAATAAGCAAATCAACCAATTGTAGATCAGCATTCATTAGAACGAAAGCTACATTCGACAAAATGACGGTAATTTGTTCAGTTTCTTAAAATAGTCGCAATTAAAATTTGGAAAAAAATATCAACATTAAAGACTATTTACATAAGACGCGGACACGAGTCGCATATAGCAAGTCTCGCGGAACTGACCAATCATGTTGGCTGAGTTCCTGATGTGACCACTGTGATCGGTCAATTTTGAAAAACCTGTGACCTGCGACCCGTGTCTGCGTCTATCTATGGTTGCATAGTACACGTTACGTATAGTATAGATAAATGCGCGCATATGCGTAACTCGGAACGCAGCCTATATAAANGCCATTCTACATAAGACGCAGGTCACAAGTCGCAGATCTCGAGAAATTAACCAATCATGTTTGTCAAATCAGTCAATCGACTAACGTAATTGGTCAATTCCTCGATATCTGCGACCTGCTGTGACCGGAGATGCACTCGGGTGCAGCTCGGCCTGTTCTTTTTGTTAAGGTTTTTATCACGGTCGCCAGTCGGTTTTGACTTATACCCCCGACAAGTATCAATGTTGGTTACTCACTGTTATCACTTGGTTTCGTCACGTCTATCCTACACCGTTTCCGAAACGTTTGGTTCGGCTGCTCGAGCTTGTCTGGCTCACCACCAAATTTTGCCTTCGGTAACTTGACTATTACGACCTCGTCTTCATGCTACTTACCGATTTCGCTAGACTCACCTTTGATTAATTCGATACGAAATACCTACTGAGCATGGCGAATTCTCTTTTCCGTTACCGATATGCTTCTTGGAATGTGACCAATAGCTTTGATGCGAGGCTGCTTCGTGCTCCGCTATTGGCTAGTCCGAGCCAATCGGCCTGCAGTCGAGATGGCGCTGCATGTTTGACCAATCCGGTCTTTCGATCGCAACACTCCGTGCGTTTGCGGGAATCAGGTGTAAATGTTCAATAAATAATCACTAAGCTTTATGATTTTTTAAATTTATTTTGATTTACACAAGTTCCATTATTTGTACACTATGTCACAATCGACCACTTATCTCGACGTATCGCCGCAATTTAGCTTGCACTCCCACAACGCGTTTCTTTATCTACCGGTTTGACGTGGTTTGTGACTATTCACAAAGTTTAAAATAAATTTGAATCAGCCCGGTTATGCGTTTTTAGCTCGGTTGGTTCCGACCCGTAGATACTTTGGCTGGTTGACTGTCGCCGCGACTGATTGCCGTCCTAGTTTTCGCTCGTGCTTTTATACCTGCCTTGCTCCTCTTACGTACTCTTTCTGGAGCTTTCTAGCATCTTCGCTCTTGGCCTGTTTGCCAGGAACTTCGAGATCTCTCTTTATTTATTTATCCTGCTTCTCAATTTTTCGAATTTGTGGAGAACTTTCTATTTGGCAATATCACGCCTCTACTAGAACTTTCTATAACCGCCACATAAACAAACCCTTTTTGTACCTGTTATTTCTAATCATTTCCATGGACAATATAGAATAATCCAGAATATTCAGGAACTCGGTATATTTTCTTTTATATTAATAAAACAAAATTTTGCTCATCAAGTTAACAAACATAATAGTACGCAAACTGCTTATATATATATTTCAAAAATTTTTATCAACATAAATTTGCTTAAGCGCATCCTTATTAATCAAACTAAAAAGAAACAAAACTCTGTATAAAAAGAAACAAATGCTCCATCTTGGGAGTCTAGCTTTNCCGATTTTCCCACCATGCGTCTTCTCGGGCAACAGTGGTACATTCGGAAGCTTCTCCCGATTGGTGCTGGTACTGCTGCTCCTGAATGTACCGCATGATTCTTTCGAGTTGCGCCTGCGCTCTACTCGCGGTAGTTTCGTCGGTGATTTCCTCTTCTGCGTTGTCACCACTGACGTCGGGCTGGAGCGCGCGCTCTTGCAGTTCGCGCAGTTCGCGGAGCAACCCTCGTTCANCGTCTGTCGCATCATCCCCGCGAATCTTGGCCTATCCTGGATACCTGATGGGCCGGGATTCTCATCCGTCGCCAGTGGATCTGCGTCCGTCGAGGAATACCGTTTTTGTCCAAGAGTGTTTTGCTCTTCCTCGCTTGCCGTTTTGGTATCTGAGTCCTTTTTGTCGTCTTTTTCTGTGTCACTTTTACATATGACTTCCGGGTCTTTTGTCTTGGGCCTAGTTGGATCGTCGGGGAAACGTCACGTTTGCACCGTCGCTTCACCTCTTTCTTAGGCTTGGGCGCTTGACTCTGACCTATCGGTGCTGGCGTTCTACCTTTCTTTAGGTTTGCTTGTCCCAACTGCTTTAACGTTTCCTTCCCTGTCCTTGGTGACAGTAACTCTTTAGACACTACTTTTGGCTTGGACTTTTTTCCAGGTCCCTTTCCTTTTGTTGACGACTTTTGCCCTTTGTCACTGTCTGAATTTTCCGTGGCGTATCTCCTATAGGCTTCGTACTGTTCATAATTCAGGCTGGCGATAATTTGCTTAAATTCCCTTTTTGTTTCGCGTTCTACTTTGTTGTATTTCTTTTTGAGTTTTCTCAGATGTTCTGTCTCTTCGTTACGTGTCATAGTTAATCGCGTTTTCCATTTCCTTGTTTGCTGGATCTTTTTTCTCACTTGCCGTATCTGTGCCGTTAGGGGTTCTCTCTCCTCTCTCAGCGGTCGCACTTGTAACGGAGCCGATTTTCTATCGGCTTCGCCCGGCCTTCCGCCTGCCGGACAGCTCGGTCGGCTCCAGGGTTCAGGAGGAGGGGAAGGAACGAAATTGCGACACCCGTGTGATTAATGCTGAAATGTAGTGTGATTTATTCACGTAGATTTAGTTTATTACATTTGATATAACGGAACGATAGTTTAATCAAGCTTAGTCTCCTTATTATAGCGGGAACGTTATTTA
>NW_018021753.1:31320-33912 GCF_002006095.1 Pseudomyrmex gracilis
AACCTATTTAATAACGAAAAGAAACTATAATACACTATTTACAAATTATATACAAGTTATATACAAGTGACGGGACTTGTCCCGTCACACTCCCCTCTGTCTTTTTAAAGGTCGCCGGATACCCGGCGAGCAAAACGGGCCATCGTCAAACGGCCTGNCCTATCCCAGCGTAGGACCCAGTGGCCTCCTGGAGTCAGGGCGCGGAACCGACGCTGCTCACGGATGGCTCGGGTTGGTATTTCCAGTGTTGCCCCTGGTACTGCTACCCTGGTCATGGCCCTGGNGCCGTGGTTGGGTACTGCGGTGGGGGGCGCTGTTGAAGCTGCGGTCTCGCCGGATGGTCGCTTGGGTGCCCTAGGCGGTGGTGTCCTGGCGGCCTGGGTCATGCCGGCTGGAGCCTGTTTGGTGACTCTCTGGCTGGTGGAGGTCGGTTGGCANTGGGAGGGGGCGGGGCCGGCCGGGGCTCGTCTTGTCGCTCTGTCGAGTTGGAGCGTCCTGGCTATCGACCGGGGGGTTCCCGTACCCGTCAGGTAGCCCTGACGAGGGTGAGGGGGTTGTGATTCCCTCTGGCCCTGTGTCGTCCTGGTCGGTGTTGATGGCGCGGCCGTCCGGAGCGTTCTGCCNATGGCTGCGCTGGCTGGTGGGGGTGTGATTAACACGGCCCGGCGGGCCGGTGGCGTGACCGGCTTCAGCGGCCGGGTGGGTCGGCGGACGGTCGGCCCTTCGTCCTGCCGGCAGGCGGCTCGTCTCCTGACGGCTGCTCGAATCGTCTCCGGTGTTACTGGCGACTGGGTTGGTTCGGCTGGTGTGGCGATCGGTGTGCTCGGCGATGGAGTTTGGCAGCACCTCGCCAGCATCTCCTCGAACTTTGCCCCAAGTTCGATGTCGTTGGAAATGTCCTCGTGTGTCGACATCCTGTCGCTACGGAGTCTTGCCTGGTACTGATTTTGATTCGCGTTACTTTGCCTCGTCGGCTCGGTTTGCGTCTGGAGTGGGGTTGTTTAAGTTCCTTTTTTGCATGTTTTCCCCAAATTCCTTCAGTTGACTCACGTGAATGTGCCGTGCGTATTTACCGTTTTCATCGCGAAGGTCTACGATTACCGGCGAGACTATACGCGTAACTGTGAACGGTCCCTTATATTTCGGTGATAATTTGGCGGCAATATACTGGGCTTTGTCTGAGAGTTCGTGAGTTTTGACATTAACTTTTTCCCCGATTTTTGGTCTCCATGCTCGTCGCCGCAGGTCGTAATGTGACGCTTGCTTTTGAAATGCCCGGGCGGCGTTTATTCGGGCCAGTTCGCGTGCGGCTTCTAGTTGCTCGAGCCGTTTTGAGGAATTGGGAGGATGATTTATTCCGCCAGTACGGGGGGATCCCGGGNCCCTCAGCTCTTGGCCATAGTTAAGGAAAGCGGGAGTATACCCGGTCGATTCGTGGTGTGCGGTATTGACGGCAAATTGCAACTCAGGCAGCATTTTATCCCATGCTCGTTGGTTTCGGCCGGTAAATTGCGCGATCATGGTCTTTATTACGCGGTTTTGTCGTTCCTCGGGGTTGCATTGGGGCGTATATGGCGGGGTTAGTCGGTGTTTTGTGGCGACCTCTCGTAACATTGAACGGAATTCGGTGCTAATGAATTGCCGTCCATTGTCCGAGATGAGAGTCTCGGGGGCGCCGTGTCGAAGGACTATCCCTTCGTATATTCCGCGTGTTACCGCTGCAGCGGTGGCTTTCCGTAGTGGCCGTATCTCGGTCCACTTTGAGAATTTATCTTGGGCTGCCAGTAGCCACCTATGCCCGGCACTCGACCGCGGGAGTGGCCCTACGAGGTCTACTGCGATTATTTGCCACGGTCGTTCTACCGGCGTGGCGTACATTTTCCCGGGGGTACCGCGTTGTGACGTCTTATACTTGCCGCATGATTCGCAGGACTTGACGTAGTTGGCGGCATCGCGAAACATCCCGGGCCAATAATACAGACGGGCGAGTCGGGCAAAGGTTTTTGTGATCCCTAAATGTCCCGCGGTAGGTGCGTCGTGATTCTCCCGAAAAATCTGTCCCCGTTTGTCGGACGGAACACATATCTTCCATTCTTCGCCCGCGTCGTTTTTGTTTACTGAATGGAGGATATGTCGAAATAGCTGCCGGCCGTAGATACGATATTCCGGGTGTTCGTCGGGATTATCTCGTACGGCGCGAAACATTCTCTGGTACCATTTACATTTCGCGTCGGCGTCGGTGTGGGGATCGGTTACACACGTTTCGTTTGTCATTACTGGGTGGCGAGAGAGGGTGTCGGCTACCTGATTTAATTTTCCCCGGCGGTAGTGTACTTCAAAATCGAATTGCTGTAATTCNAAAGCCCACCGCGCGAGTCGGCCAGTCGGGCTGTCAATTTTTTGTAACCACTTNAGGGCCTGGTGGTCGGTAATTACTATGAAGTGGTAACCCTCGAGATAGGCGCGCATCTTTCGTATTCCCCAGATTACGGCAAGGCATTCCTTTTCTGTCGTGCTATAGTTTCTCTCCGCCCCGTTAAGGGTGCGGCTGGCGTAGGCAACTACGCGCTCGCTCTCCCCGTGGTGCTGCGT
>NW_018021753.1:34774-36273 GCF_002006095.1 Pseudomyrmex gracilis
GGGGGCAAGAGGCACTTGCCAGTACCCGTTTTTCAGGTCTATCGTAGAGAGATAGCGCGCGCCCCTTAGTTTGTCAAGTGTTGCCTCTACCTGTGGCAACGGGTACGCGTCCTTCTCCGAAACCTCGTTTATCTTGCGAAAATCAATGCAGAATCGTGGTCGCCCGTCTTTCTTTTTCGCGATTACAATTGGAGAGCTCCACGGGCTTTGGGACGGCTCTATTATGCCGGCGTTCTCCATCTCGCGGATTTCGTCGTCAATTATTTTCTGCATGGCGGGGTTCCGGGGTCGGTACCTTTGTTTGATCGGAAGGTCGGTTTTTAATCGAATGCGATGTTCGGTTAGAGAGGTGGGCCCGCGAATTTTTTCGAACTTGGGTAGTTCGCTTTTAAGGAATTTTTTGAGCCGTTGCCTATCACTTTCCCCGGAGGTTGCGCAGATACCTGCATTTTCCTTCGATCGTTTTGGTGGCGGCGGTATCCCGATACCTAACCGTGCTAAGGCATCTACGCCGATCAGCACATCGACAGTCAGGTCGGGCATCACGCCGAATGCCTGAATCGTTTTTGCCTGCCCGACCTTGACAGGTACATTATACCAGTCAAGGACGAGGGTTTCGGTGCCATTGGCGAGCCGGATTGGCATGTTTGTGCCTTGCGGCCGGTAGTTCTGCGCGTGGCAGTGTTGGCCCACCGCCTCGGTAATGAATGACTGTACGGAACCGGAGTCTAGCAATGCGTTAAACGTGCGACCTAAGATTTCAATCGTGACCATTGGTCGCGGGTCAAATGTTATAACGAGGTCGGCCGGACCTACTCTTTTTCGTGCCCGGCCGCTTGCTCGTTTCCCGGCGGGTGGCAGTCGCGAGTTAATACACCGGTCTTTCCGCATGATGAACAAAATTTTTTGAACGGACGTTGGCAATCGGCTTTCCGGTGACCGCGTTGGCCGCAGTTCCAGCAGCAATCGGATCTTTTATACGTGGGATTTATCATTGCCGTGTCGCCCCGTTCGTCCAAGGCTCTGATGCCACCCCGTTTTTTATTTATCCGAGAATTATACTCGGCTTCGGCTTGTTCAATATCTTCGTGTGAGGTTACGCGGAAGATTAACTCCTCGATCTGCTTGATCTCGTCGCGCTGTATGTATCGGCGGTATGAGGGCTTCATATTCTCGTATATGCGATCTATTTGNTGCGTAACGCTCAAACCCCCGAGTCGACGCATCATAGTTTGCAACGCCGTCGCATATGTCCGGAAGGGTTCATTCGGGCCTTGGAGTCGATCGCGAATTTCCCGATCTAAAGCCGTGTTTCTATGCGGCAGGTANCACAAACGGAACGAAGTAAGGAAATCTGCCCAGGTGGCCCAGGAGTCTCGATTATTTCGATACCACAGTAGTGGTTCTCCGGTGATTAACTCAGGTAGGCACCTGAGCATTTGCTCGTTGGTGAGCCCGTACGCGCTTCGGAGTTCTTCGACTCGTTCGAGAAATGCAAT
>NW_018021753.1:37183-40042 GCF_002006095.1 Pseudomyrmex gracilis
CGGGTTATAGTGGGGACGGTATTTCAATCGCGGCTAGTATTATGTTAGGTTTTATCGGCGGTATGATTAGTTCGCTGGCGATTACTTCGGCGCGGCGGATTTATAATTAACTTGATCGCGGCAGTATTTAAATCGGCGCGATGGACTTATATTTAACTTAACTCTACGGGGTTTATATACACGGGGGGTCTGTCCGGAGGATGTTCCGGGCCGTGAAAACGGCCGGTAGGTGCGTGACAACGGCTGAGGAGTCGTAAGAACGACTGTTTCGATGTGGCGGTGACAACGGCCATTTGAGTCGTGAGAACGACTGTTTATTGATGTGGCAGTGACAACGGCCGATTGGTTCTCCGGGCTCGTGGAGCCGACGGAGACGGTGTGCGCCGAAGCGCCAGGTAAGCGGCCTACGGTCCGTCCGGGGTCGGCGTGAGGTACGCGGTTGTTTGCGCGCCGTGTCACGCACCTGTGCCGTGTCGTACCGGCACAGGTCTTCTTCTGCACACGTGCGCTCTTATTCTATAGTCCCGCNCCTCTAACTATCGGTCACTCCGTCGGTATAGGAGTTGTATAGGAAGATTGACGGAACTATGGTAGGCGTGTGTGTTATATTATACTTAAACCTATTTAATAACGAAAAGAAACTATAATACACTATTTACAAATTATATACAAGNTATATACAAGTGACGGGACTTGTCCCGTCACACACTTTGTCGAGCAGTTCCTTGAGCTCCTCCATAGCTTCGCTAAGNTCTGTCATTAGCCCTCGCAATGTCCATACATTAAATTTATAGGCTGATGCTTGCTCCTCCGCCATCGTCTGTCGATACCTGCAAATACAGAAATGGTTAGTTCTCTGCGAGAAGTGTGAAAAATTCATGTGAAAGCCCAGATTCTAAGCTTAAGTTTTTATGCTAGCCCTGGTCTGTTTCCGTCCGGTCTTAACCGCGGTTCTCTGTGTGGTCTTATCTGTCTCGAATTGAATGTACCCATAATGTTTCCATATTCGTCCTTGATTAGATAAACGTTTGGCCTAACTATCTCCGCTATTTTATATGGCCCTTCATAAATCGGAAACATCTTCTTTGCTACGCTTCTACTCCTATCCGATCTTTTATGCACTCGTAGCCAGATTCGACTCCCTAATTTGATAAACCGGTGCCGTTAACTTTTTGTCGGCCTGTCTTTCTCTTTCCTCCGCTCTTTTTCGCAGATTTTCCCTAACCGTTTCTATTTTCTTACGTCTCTCTATCACCGGTTCGTCCCTAGGCTGGAACCTTTCGTCAATCTTTATTGGTGCATTTACATTCGCATGCAATTCAATTGGTCTTAATCCTATACTCCGATGTGTTGTTGCGTTTATTGTCTTCTCGAGCCTGGGAATTATTTCCCTCCATCGCGTTTGCCGCCTATATGCGTATGCCCGTATCACTCGGCCTAATTCCCTCATTACTCTTCCTACCGGATTTGATTGAAGGTTATATGGTAATGTGTGCCGCATTGTAATGCCATTTACTGCTCCGAAATTCATCCATCGGAATGCCGTAAATTGCCCTCCTTTGTTTGTTAGAATTTCTTGTGGTTTACCTATTTTTGGAATGTAATGTCCCTGCAATAATCAAAATAGTTAAAAAGACAATACGAGCAGTAAAATACAGGTTGGTCGTGTATAAATAATAGTCTTTATTCAAAAAACACAAACGTTTCAGTCCACAAGTTTGGACCTTTTTTAGTGTAATAAAGTTTACAACTAATGAGAAAAATAAAGAATAAGCGCAAAGTATACATTGTAGTAGAATTAAAAAATAACAAATTAATAAAACTCACTCAAGTAAAAATACATATTAACTCTCTACATCACTACCAGACGAACCGAATGATGTCAATTGAACTTGACGATAAAATACAAATAATGTGTACTGACAAGCAAACATAACAACAGGCATATATATAGATATCCCCACTATTTGATCAGAAGATCAAAAGTTCACAATAAGTCGAAAAACATGTTTAGAAAAGTAACAGTCTAAACATTTGATTTATACAATTCTAGAAAGCAGAAGTAAGGTTTTAGCTTGTCAGTATCCGACATTACATTTAACGAATTGTCCTGCAACTTGATGTAGAGCATTTCAGACACTCTGATCTCTTGTAAAAAAATTTTTCAGTATCTAAGATTTTAACATCATTCTAAATGAAGTCATGACCAGTCTCCAAACGATGCTCTGTGACCACAGAAACAACATCAGAATTTCTATTAATCTGATTTCTATGTTCACTAATTCTTGTTTTTAACTTGCGCTTCGTTTGTCCAACATAAGATACATTACAATTATTGCAATTAATTTGATACACAACGTCTTTATTTTGATCATGAGTTAACTTGTCCTTTCCGACTTTAATGAATTTACTCAATTTATTCAAACTACAAAAAGCCAAAGAAATCTCTTTTGCTTTTTTAAAAAATCTTGAAATAGAACAAGATAATTCATAAAGATAAGGAACAACAAAATATTTTCTAACAGCATCAAGATCATCAGAAACAAATTTATTGTCATTGTTTGAATTTAATCTGGTATTAATTAAAAACTTAATTCTATTCCTGATTATCCTAAAAATAAATTGTAAAGGATACTTATTCGTAAAGAGCATTTCAATCATAAATTTGTAAGAGTGTTTATCAATTCTCGTCGATCACAGGATCGTGTAAAGAAATTTAGCCGTTTGATGCCTATAAAACAAGATTTATTAGTAACGGTACTGGATACGATACACAATTATGCAAAATTTTATAACTCCTAACCTATAAAACAAGAATCGAAAGCAATGCTCTTTCCTACACAATCCTGAATGATTCAC
>NW_018021754.1:0-20124 GCF_002006095.1 Pseudomyrmex gracilis
CTACTAAAACTCTTTCCCCTGTACCTGGTGATTGGCTATCCATTATATCCCGAGGAAATTGCATATATCCNTCTATTACCTTACAAGAAGCAACTCAAGTAACAAATAAAATATTCGAAAAATTTCACGGTGACTTATTTTCTAAAAAATCACATATTTTTGATAAGGTAACAGATATTGTGTGTAAACACATAAACAATAAGTTACCCAAACAAGTGATAGCATGCCTTGTTCGTACAAGAACATACATAAGATTAAGACACATTAATAAGCAAATAATAGAAAATAATATGAACAAAAAAAGAAAGAAAAAAATATACCGTATGTGTAATCAAAAAAACTAAATAATATGTTACTTTTCTAATATTTAAAATAAATATTTATATATTTATATGTAATTCATACTCATGTTTTCTACTGTTTCAAATAAAATATTTATATATTTATATATATTTGTATTGACTTTATTTTCTCTTTGTATATTATTACACCTAGTGTAATTTAGCGTTACACTTTATAAATATATGATTTACAATATTTTTTGTTTTTTATTTTGACATCGAGAAGTAATTACTGCAACTCTATGTTTGAATATCGCGCACAATTTTGGCCAAAAATGTGATTGGCTGTCCCCACCACGTTGCCGTCTCTATGCGCAATAACTCACCTGTATACTTACACCATGGAAGCGTGGTTGGAAGAAGACATCGGACACTTTACCTACCGGATGCTTACCGGACATAGATGCTTTGAGGAGTATCTGACGAAGGAGGTTACACAACCCAAAAATTCTGAAAATTTTGAAACTTTATGTGCATGTAAAGTAGTTCATCCGTAACACAAAACTATTTTTTGTTTGTACCAAAAAAAGATTTGAGAATGTAAAATCATCCCTCATATGTAGAGCGGCTTTTCACTTTTCTCAATTTATCTCAAAAAGAATTAAAAATATTAAAAAATAGTTTATACAAAAATTTTATAAGAAAACGTTTTCTATCTATTTCTATCAATAGAATTTTTAAAAACTAATTTTTTTAAAAACTTATTTAACAAATGTACACAACAAAATTTTTTTACCAATTCTATTAATGTAGGTAAATAAAGGTGTTCTTACCATAGAACTTTTGTATAAATCATTTCTTGATGTCTAATAGTTTTCGAGATACATTGAGAAAAACGCAAAACCGTGTTACACATGATACGTGCTTCATTCTTTAAAATCGGTTTTAGGCCGCTAATGAAAATTTCTACATTTATGTAGTTATCTATACGTGTGTACAAAGTTTTATCGTAAGAACATCTCTATGTAATTGCACATTAATACAATTTTGAAATAAGTTGTGTCTAAAATTTAATTTTAATATCTTTTATATAGGAAACTATCTTGCGTTATATACTACGACAAAGATAAGAATTTTTAAAATATAGATGCTTTTATTTTTGAATATTCCTATGTTGCAGTGCAACGTGACTTGAGAGATCATTGAGTATATTTACATTGCAGTTTTTATAGTGCATATTGTATATGTAATGTATTACGCACGTATCACTCATGCTTACGTAAGCACAGTGCGGAGTAGTCATGTACGTTATACGTGAGAATAGTTTGCAATACTTTTCCATCAATCAAAAAATTTTGACAAAAGGAAAATTTAAATAATTTTAACACACGAATTGAATGCCATATCTGAATTTTACTTTCTTTGCCTTATTGAGTAACACATAAAATTTCAGTATAACATCTTAAAATTTTATTACAAGTACATAAAAATTGAATAAAACATTTCATAGAAAATTGAAATAAACTTTCCGGTGCAAAATCCAACTCTAACAAGCTGGGGACCTGCGAATATCGCCCGCACACCAGTGGAGACAATCGGCATAAATATGCATAACTGCCATGCAGGCTGCCCAGCACGTGGGGCATCAAACCGATCGATTTATACTTTGCACTGCGAACGTGCGGGCGAAGCACTTCCCGCAGGTCAAAATGGTCACATTGAACACACCACAAAATGAACAACGGTTATCACCGCAACCTCTGTACACCATTGTATGCAGACGTGGTAAGCCAGAAAGATGGGGGTTCCGATCTGATTCATCCCGCAAGTGCTCGGGATGCGCCTCTATGGTCTAAATGAGCCGTCGGGTGGTGGCCCGACAAATCGAACAAAATCGGCTCACCAACGCACTGGTCACCTGCCGAACAGTGAGGCACTGGTCACATGACACACAGACCATACAGGGAATCGGGGACGTATACAGTATACGATACGCTGTGTGCGCATCCCTTTCAATGCTACCAAAGCACAGAATCTAGCATCTCTGATATAATTGCGTCTTTTGATTAATATAAATATGCCCAAAGAAACACTTTATTCCCAGTGTTATTTACAACTACAAAAAATCACTATTGTCGTCGTCAAAGTAATTTGTGTGGAAAAAAAATATAAACTGGTGCAACTCGTATGTAGCCAGGTGCGCATCCTCTCCAATGCTACCGCATGCTACCAAAACACAGAAACTGGCATTTCTGGATTATATAATGTTACGTCTTGGAGACTGTTACTCCACGGTCCCCTTTTTCTTGCAACGCAACGCGCCAACGCATAACAAACCTTTTTTGTTAGTGAATAATGAAAGCAATAAATAATTTAAACGGATCTCCTATTGTGTGGAAACTTAGACTCCAAACGATAAAAGAGCAAACGGAAATCATATCGGCGCCCGAAAAGATAACCCGCGCCTGGTAATAACCCTAAATTTTACAATAACGAGCAAAAAAAATTTATTATTTAAACACTCTGAGCAGCTTTTCAAACAAACCCGGATATCTCCGGGCCAAGAAGAATACCACTTATAAAATTTAGAGCAGCCGGAGCAAATAGAACTCCGACGCCATAAATAATCTACTAAAATTTAATTATAAACAAATAGCAAAGGGTCTATGTGGCGTGACCGAACACTAAAACTCTCCCATTTTTTTTCTCCAAAAAATCAGACTCCGCAGCAACTTTGCGAACCGAGTGCCGAGTTAAAAGTTAAGTGCGCATAGTGTAGAAGGGAACAACCGACCAGGCCATCAACGCCAGCTCCAGCCGCATCGGTTCAAAGCGACCGCCGCCAATCACCCAGCAGCTAAGCCGCACAGGCTACGGGACGCAAACTAGACAAAGTCACTGGTCCGCAGCAAGTAGTAAATCCACATTGTAATTATTTCCATTCGGAGGTTCCACTTTTCGCAAAATTAACGTCTAACTTCGTGACTGATTTTGGGAGAAATCGAGAAAACGGTTAAAATAAACAAACAGATAAACGCGCTCAAAAATTCGGTTTAATCAGAAAAGCTACTTGCGGTATATAGCCGTCTCAGGTGGCGTCCGCATTTTCGGAAGGGCTACTCGCTGTGTATAACCGTCTTGAGGGCCGTCCGAATTATTCAGAAGGGCTACTCGCGGTGTATAGCCGTCTCGGGTGGCATCCGAATTTTTTCGTTTATTCTCTTCTCCAAACCACAAAGTAAACAAGGCTCAACATCTCCGAAAACGGTCGCAAAGCCAAGAGAATACAATAGCATAAAATTAAGCATAATCGCATAAAATCGTTTAAGTGGAACCCCGGCAGAGATCTACGCGAGCGGGTAAAAAGGCCCAGCGCCACCGACGCAACCTAAAATTGCAACGAGCGGCAGCGCTCGCTCTAAACGAAGCGGAGCCGACCAGGCTCATTGGCGCCACCCCTCCTGCGACGACAGGAAATAATAATAACGACAATAATATAAAAACTCTCAGCTCACCTCACGCGCACTCACATTCACCGATGCACACGCACACAACCTCATCTCACGCGCACTCACACTCACCGACGCACTCGCACACAAGCACCTCTCACGCAACCTCACACGGTGACATATATACAAACACACACCACGACGACGATTCGTGGTATGAGACTTCCTCTTATTCACCCGTAAACTCCGATCCTCCCGCAAACGCTCAATCCCCCCCCCCCCGATCTCCCCGCGAACAATCCACCGTTTTCACCTCATCGCTCCCCCTCTCCAACCCCGAGCCCTCGTGCTCCGCGGATGTGCAATCCGCGCCAACTCCTCGCTCTCCTTCCTCTCTACCTTCTACATCCGCGTAAGAACCCGCGGATGACGAACCTTCCGATTCCTCTCACCTCGCCGCTCGACCCAAAAGTACAATACTTCTTCAAATTAGCCTCTACTTACCGAATAGCAAATCCTAAAAAATACCTTACGTAATAGACCCCCTAAGAGTTAATCCTTTCGATCTCTTTCACCTGATATCTACAACTCCATCCAGAAAACTCCTCCCCGTCAAATTTCCGTACCTAAATGATATCCGTCTGGTCCCAGTCTGTCGTTTTTATTCCATATTTCCCCCTAGTTCCGCTAAAATTCATGAAATCATAGAAATCGATCTAGAATGAGCTAAACCACGAATCGGCGTCACACACATGCACCCAACACACTTACATCTGTAAAACCCCGCCAGAGGCTCTTCACACACGCTCTTGCGACACATGCACACGAATATATAAACATATATAAATTCTCTCTTTCCAGCCTCCGAGCGATGACCCTCCAATCTATTGTAAAATTCGCGATATCATATCTAACCACACCGACACATCACCAACAAGAATTTGTAATAAAAACCCTTATCAAATGAATAAATTAGTAGTTTGCGTTACATAATCACTTCGTTTAATTAAGACGACCTCTCATCCTCTACATCCTCAATCGCACGGGGTAAATATTTAGAAAAGGTCATTCCCCTCCGATTTTAATGAGCTTAACATATGTTGTCAAGGACACCTTCCTGAATAACAATCCGTAAATTTTAGCCGTTGCTCGTTGTTTAAAAAAAAGTTATAAACAATTAAAGTTTCAAAACTAAATTTGTATTTTTTGACATCGTGTACATTTTTTTCATGTTGGAAGTGTGTAAGCAGGAGGAGCTACGCTTATACCACGAGCAAAAAGAATGAAAAAGTAGCCTTCACCGTCTATATGTATATATACGACAAGATATCTTACATACTAAATATTTACTTTTCCAAGACGTATAATATGAATAAGTATGTAGAGGTCGCAAACAAATGTTATGATGATTATTTCTCACTGCTTCTTATGTTCAATATTGACAGTCAGTGTAGTTGTGTGTGAGCCATCAATTATTCAACATGTTGTTACATGAATTTATTCACCTAACGTACGACTTTGATCAATTAGTAAATTATTTAGGGAACAAAAAAGTAATTCAAAAAAAAATAGAATGTCCGCGATGTAACGCAATATTACATTTTCAGAATGGCAATTCAAATTTCATATTTAAATGTGTAAATAAATATTACAAAGTTGTCCGTGGCCGCAAACGTGTGAAAAAATTGTGTAATTTTGCAATAAGTGGTTTTCATGGAACATGATTTTCTCGTTCTCATTTACAAGTGGAAAAAATTTGTCGTTTTATTGGCTACTTTCTAATGTTTCCTCCGCCACGACAAACATTTTTANAAAGAGAATTAAATATGAGTTCTACAAGTATTGTAGATTGGACCAATTTTTGTAGAGAAGTAAGTACAATTTGATATACCTACATATATATATACATATATATATATACACATATATATACGCATATATATAATATGTATATATAAATATATGTATGCATAATTACAAATTGTAAATGTTTCAAAATTTTTAGTTATTAGCTCAATGGTTGGATAAAGATAATACTATGTTAGGCGGGCCCGGAAAAATTATCGAAATTGATGAAGCAAAAATAGGCAAGCGCAAATATCACCGAGGTCGTGTTTTACGAGACCAGTAGGTGTTCGGCGGCTATGAACGCGATAGTGGTCGCATATTTATTGTTCCCGTGAAAGATCGAACAGCTGAAACTTTGTTAAACGAAATAAGGAATCGTATTGCTCCGGGATCAATAATATATAGTGACTGTTGGCGAGCATACACTAATATCAAATCATATGGTTACAATCATTACACCGTAAATTACAAGCAAAATTTTGTTGATCCAACTACACAATGTCACACACAAAATATAGAACAAATTTGGCGAGATATGCGAGCAAATATTCCCCGTTATGGAACATCAGCTGAACATTACACATTCTACATAGTTGAGTATTTATTTAAACGTCGTTTCCAACACCAAGAACGTATAAACACATTTTTTACAATAATGTCAGAAATATACCCCCTCACTGACATTCGGTTAACAAACAAATAAAATTTATAACACTAATTAAAATTATATATTTACACGCTCAGACCACGATAAAAGTGTACATAATGTCGAAAAATAAAAATTTAGTTTTGAAACTTTAATTGTTTATAACTTTTTTTTAAACAACGAAGCGACGGCTAAAACCTTTTGATTGTTACTCAGGAAGGTGTCTTTGACAACTTATGTCAAGCTCATTAAAATCGGAGGGGGGTGACCTTTTCTAAATATTTACCCAAAATAAGATTGGCATACGCCGTTGACCTGTCTGTGAGAGCATACAAACTCGCTCGACTCTGCCGCAACAGGATCTCTTATCTGCTGCGCGAAGACAGAGAAACGACAGCTCTCTGTTACTTTACCATAGCCCAAGTAACCGTGGGCCGGGACGTAACATTAATCTTATTTACCACAGAGATGGTCAAAAATTATCAGTTGCACCATTTCAATTTTTTGCGATAGTAGTTTACTCTTTGCTCAAAAACACTATTCTTATCTTTTATTAGTTATGTCGTTTGTAAAAACATTTTGGGAAACTTTCAATTATTTAAGCAAGAGCACATACTGTCTTTAAACAAGACACAATATGTACTTACAACTCCATGAAAAATAAAACTTATTAAAACTAATCACCAACATACATTACTTGAAGTGTTATTTTATTAAATTATTTTACAAACCACATAACAAATAAAATAAGGATAGTTTTCGAGCACAGATTGAACTACTATCGTAAAATAATGAAATGGTGCAACTGATAGTCTTTGACCATCTATTTGGTAAATAAGTTTATATAATCGCGTCTTTTGAGTAAATATGCCCGAAGAAACACTTTATTCTCAGTGTCATTTACAACTACAAGAAATTGCTCTTTTATTTAAAACAGTTACGTTTCATTGCTTCATACACTTTTCTTTAAAATGACATCGATTGATGTTGCAAATGTAATAAACATGTTAGCGACTACATTTCAAATTGTGAGTATAACACAGACACCTGTAACGCCGTTTGACATTGAAGTGCATAATAAAATTCAAAACATTTTACAAAATGTTCAAAATGTACGTTCTGTATCATTATTTGAACATGATTACATGCTTGAATTTGCTGATCCATCAGAACCACATGGAGCATAAGTTGTAGAATACATTACGTTTGCAGAAGAAGAAGAAGAAGACAGTTTTGAACCTGAAGAATACATTGTTGATGATGAAGGTGGAAAAATTGACTTCAGTTATAAGAGAAAAGCTGTGAAATATTGAAAAAGTGGAAAAAAGACACGTCAATCTCTTTCTACTGTACAGAAAAAGTTTTGTAAGATTAAATCCTTACAACAGCTATACAGGTGGGAAGCGAGTGTAGAGAAAACAAATAAAGATAAATTGACACTTATTACGGAATATGTACTGCAAAAGTTTGAAGAAGCTTGTGATAGAAGATCCATTGTTCACGATATTAATTTACGATTATGTGCCTTGGAAGAAAAGATCAAATAAACATATCCTAATTTAAGGCAAGTAAATGGTGGATTTGGGAATTCAAGAAAGTACATGGAATTGTTTCTTGCAAGATAACAACATTCAGGATGCGATCTACGCTTCAAGATACTGGTAACCTACAAAATATCGCTGAATCATTTGTTTCTAACGTAAAGTTTAATATTCTATCTATCGAAGTTGAAGAAATTTATAATGCAAACGAGAGTGGCTTTAACTTTGAAATACATTCTGGACGAACATTAGCAAAATCAGGAGTAAAAACAGTTGAAGCGATAGTTCAATCGGTATCTTCTACGACACATAACTACACTATAATGCCTATTATTTTGGCAAGTGGACGTCTTCTTTTATCACTGTATATAGTTTTGAAGGAGTCTACGGGAACATTTGGTCCAAGAGTGCAAGAAACTTTGTTCCGTCTAGTTAACATTTACATTCAAGCTTCAAAATCAGGAAAACTCACGTCTGAACATTTCAAAACTTGGTTTAGCAAAGTGTATCTACCGAATGCTGGTCGTAAAAGCATGCTACTACTCGACTCGTGGTCAGGACAGTGCCCGAGCCAGCTAGAACAATTGATTCCACAATACAGGGAAGTAAAATTTTTAACTATTCCAAAAAAGACGACGGGTTTTATTCAATCTTTAGATGTGTTTGGATTCCGGGTCTAGAAAAATTTTGTGCAAACATTTTACTGTACTTCTTCAAGAAATAGATGTCACTTTGCGCTTACCTAACAAAATAATTAAATTGCAATCACTAACCCATAATCAACTTTCTTCGCCCAGATTCAAAAATCTTTTCCACTATGCTTGGTTTACAAGCGGATATCTAGAAACGCATCCCGGCAAATTGTAAAATCCTGCAGATTTCTGTTACTTTAGGGATGAAAAGCATATACTTAAATGTAGTATTTATGGGATGGCCGCTTTAATACGCTGTGCATGTATTTCTGTTTTCAACATTTCTATGAAGAATATCATTACTGTACCAATTACAATCCATAATTTTTATTCTGCTTAAAGGTTTGGGATTTAGGCTACACACAAAACGTAAATTTTATTTTACTATTCCATGAAATGTTTCATTCAATTTTTATGTACTTGTAATAAAGTTTTGAGATGTTATACTGAAATTTTATGTGTTAGTCAATAAGGCAAAGAAAGTAAAATTCAGATATGGCATTCAATTTGTGCATTAAAATTATTTAAATTTTCTTTTTGTCAAAGTTTTTTGATTATGGAAAAGTATTGCAAACTATTCTCACGTATAACGTAACAGGTGGGCTGAAAAGTTCGTAGGCTAATAAAGAAAATAATATTATTTTGATAAAATTCAATTTTTTTATTCAATATAATTGCCTTCAAGGTCAATACAGCGATTATAGCGGTCACACAATTTCTCAATACCATTTTTATAATAAGATTTGTCTTTATCCTTAAAATAGGCCTCAGTTTCAGCAATCACTTCTTCATCACTGCTAAATTTCTTTCCAGCAAGCATTCTCTTGAGGTCTGCAAATAGAAAATAGTCACTGGGTGCTAAATCCGGAGAATTCGGTGGATGGGGAAGCAATTCGAAGGATAATTCGTGTAATTTTGCCATCGTTTTTAACGATTTGTGACAAGGTGCATTGTCTTGATGGAAGAGAACTTTTTTCACAATTTTGTTCACTCAAAATACTTTATCTCACAAACTAATTGCCCGGCAGCTGTGAAACTTATACACGTGTCTTTCGAAGGTTAGGGCTTACTAAAAATCATATGGATTTAATCCAAGTAACGTCATCTATGTGTTAGCCTACGAACTTTTCAGCCCACCTGTTACATGACTACTCCGCACTGTGCTTACGTAAGCATGAGTGATACTTGCGTAATACATTACATATACAATATGGACTATAAAAACTGCAATATAAATATGCTCAATGATCTCTCAAGTCACGTTGCACTGCAACATAGGAATATTCAAAAAATAAAAGCATTTATATTTAAAAAATTCCTATCTTTGTTGTAGTACAGTCTGTCTAACAAAAGCGTGTACGGCAAAACTTTTTCTAGAAAACCGTTAGAGCGGTAGTGTAAACACGAACAGATAGCGAGACCCTCCTCCCGTTTCGCTTTGTATAGAGAAATTTAGTTTCGTTCAATCTTTGTCGGAAAAGAACGTTTTTTACAATGAGTGCCGCGTACAAATTACGTTACAAAGCCGTGTTCTTGTGTTCTCATCCGAAAAGGCCAAAAATGTCATACGTAGCGGCTGCTAAATACAAGAAGTCGAAGACATATGTTAGCAAGTGGGTAAAACGTATTCTGAGGTAGGAAATGTTGATGACCTGGAAAATCGTGGCTCCGCGCAAAAAACGACGAAAAAGGAAGATAAGATGATCTTACAGGTATTTGAGAAGGATTCTCAGTTATCATTGCGTCGTGGACAAGCAATTCTGCGCAAAAAGGATTTAAATGTGTCATGCAAGACTATAAGAAAACGTTTGCTGGCTCATGAAGTAAAATTTTGCAACACAATAAAGAAACCGCTACTAGCCGAAAAACACGTTAAAAACAGACTCATTTGGGCGAAGGAAAATTTGGACCGTGATTGGGACAACGTAATTTTTTCCGACAAAGCTTCTTTTTGAGCACGTATTTCTATCACTCGTACATGGTGCACCCATGCTAATAGACCCCTCCAGCGGACCGTCAAACACCCGGTAAAAGTGCACGTTTGAGGCTGTTTCTCAAAACAAGGATTTAGCACTTTGTACATGTTTACAGAGAATTTGAACGCTACTAAAAATGATCGAAATATACCAGAAGGCTTTATCACCATCTGCCCAAAAGTGGATTACAGAAAAACATAGACTGGCTACTACAAGAAAACAATGATCCAAAACATCGGAGTCACCTTTGTATTACGTGGAAACAAGAAAATAACGTTGATGTACTAGATTGACCATCGCAGTCGCCGGATGCAAATCCTATAGAAAATGTTTGGGCACTCATGAAGTTTAAGCTCCAAGGAGAGAAGATGTGGACTGTTAAGCAATTATTTCGTCAAATTCGGCTTGTATGGAGGTCTTTGTCTTAAGATTATGCTATTAAATTAGTAGAAAGTATGCCTCGGAGAGTCCAGTCAATTATTGATAATAAAGGCGACTGGACAACTTATTAATAATAAAGCAGAATTTTTGAAACAACTTATTTCAAAATTGTATTAATGTGGAATTACATAGAGATGTTCTTACGATAAAACTTTGTACACATGTATAAATAACTACATGAATGTAGAAATTTTTAATAGCCGCCTAAAACCGATTTTAAAGAATGAAACACGTATCATGTGTAACACGGTTTTGCGTTTTTCTCGATAAATCTCGAAAATGATTAAAGACATCAAGAAATGATTTATACAAAAGTTTTATGGTAAGAACACCTCTATTTACCTACATTAATAGAATTGTTAAAAAAAATTTTGTTGTATACAGTTGTTAAACAATTTTTGTAAAAAATTAGGTTTTAAAAATTCTATTAATATAAATAGATACAGAACGTTTTTTTATAAAATTGTTGTATAAACTATTCTTTAACATCTCTAATCCTTTTTGAGATAAATTGAGAAAAGTGAAAAGCCGCTCTATATATGAGGGATGATTTTACACCTTTAAACCGTTTTTTGGCACAAACAAAAAATAGTTTTGTGTTACGGATGAACTACTTTACATGCACACAAAGTTTCAGAATTTTCTGAATTTCCGGGTTGTCTAATCTTTCTTGTGAGTCGCATAGGAAAAGAGCCGACGGCACAGTGCTGTAGGTGTGGAGCGACTCGGTGTGGCACACTGTAGAAGAGTATCTACAGTAAGCCGATCAGCGTCGATCGCTGGGCGCAAAGATTGGGCAAAATCTCTCCCTAGAAGGTCTCATGCGATCTTTGGCCTCCAGAAACGAGAAAAAATACAAAGTCTTGGTTGACTTTTTCTCCGAGGTGATAAAGCGGAAGAAGACCGCAGAGCGTGAGAGGGAGAAACTATCTCTCCCTTTCGGAAAACTTAGTGAAGGACGTGTACGTGCGGGTTGTAGGGCCCCCGTTGTCCCAGTTTGTTCCTAAGATTTCAGGAATACTGCCAGGTAACAACAGCTCTCTTCCTTCTTTTTATGGAGTGAGGGAAGGCAAGCCTGCTACGCCCAGACAATGAGTTTGCAGGGACCGGCTCCTTGTTAACCCTCATTGTCCCAGGGGAATACGACGACAAAAAATGGAGGACAAGCGGTAGGCCCGAGACAGTGATGAACATCTCAGGAGCGGTACTACCGCTAAAATCGCGATGGGTTAGGATGGAGGATTTGACCCGTCTTGTATGCGGTCGCAAGAAGGGGCGACGCAATGGCATGTGTCCCGCTGCGTCGTTAAAAAAAATGATAACAAAGGAGAGGATTCTCTCTTTTCTGTGAGGTTTAAGCTCAAGGGAGGGTTCCTGCAGAGTCTGGGTCCCTCCCTGGGCTAGTAGGCACACCGTGAGAATTTTAGTGGGTAGACCGCTTTTACTTTCGGGCGGGAAAGAGAAGTCCCACATAACTCCGACCGCTCCCCAAGAGGCCAGAGTATGTGTAACGCATTTTCCCTGCGTAAAAAAAAAACAAAAAAAAGGTAAGGTAAAGTAACAGGACTTATATATAGAAGAGAATGGGGGATATACGGACACTTAAAATAAAACTAAAATAAAAACAAAACTATAGAAGATAATCAGTCTTTACTAAACAAATATTAATGTTTAAATATTAAACTTTATAAAACACAGAAACACATTATAAAATTTATCATAGAAAATAGAATTACATTTAAAAAACAAAACCTTTGCTGTCTGTAATTACCCAAAGTCTTTGGAGTAATAGCGGACAAATATTTGGGTAAATACAGACATTACGGGGTAATTACAAAACATTTTCTAATACCTGCAAATATTACAAATGTATCTGTTTGAGGAACTGCCACTAGTGCAGTTCTCATTTGCCCATTTCAGGCACATAATGCACTTTATCCAATCCTCTGTAGGAGGAAAAACATACTTTTTACTGCAAATTAAACATATTTATCTTCTTCTTTGTCGTTTTTCTCAAATCCTCTTAAATTTCTAACACCCTTTTGATTCTTTGGTTTTTTATTTATTAGCATTTTTTTTTCTTTAGATTTTTTTTTTTAACATCTCTTTTTCTTTAGACTTCTTTGTTTCTTGTCTTGATATTTGTTTTTCTTTCTTTTTTTCTAATATTTTTTTCATAGGTATGCTAGTTAAGATTTCTGAATGCTTTTTTTCTTAGATGCAGTTTTGGTTATAGGAACGTATTATAGAAACATTCACTATATTTCATAGCAGAATAGAGTTATTATTAGGTTAAACTCTTATTTTTAAGATAACTTTTGTATGTCAACTCTTTACGTAAACTTTACTTTTTGAAGAAATGGCTATCGATAGCACACGTGTGCGATGTGTGATACCGTCAAGTTGTTTCAATTTTAATCTTGTTTACATCTTTCTCTTCCAAAGATTGTACTCCTCTCTCTTTCCTTTTGCTATTTAGTAGATCTAGTACTGTGAGTCAGTTCAGTTGTACTTTGACTCGTGAACGAAATAAAGCCTAAGTAACTCAGACTGAAAACGCTTTTTTTAAGAATCACCTTTCCATATATGTCGGGAATCATTCGACGTCTCCAGCGCCTTACAGCCTCAAGTATTCACAATTACAAAATAAAGTCTATACTCAAAACAGTTATTTTGATCCTGTTTTGAAGTAGATTCAATGTGGCTAATTTCGATGTTATTTGCTGTTACGTTATGCTGACTGTTTGGATTTTGTGGAGTAGAAGTGACTGTTTGACTGAAATCTGTAGCTGATTCTTTAACTATTGGCTGTGTTGGTTTGATGAATAGTTCATCAAATTTGCCAGCATCAAAAGAATAGATTCCAGCAGATCTGAAACCATTAGTTGCTTTTTCAATATTCGCGGTCCTGTTAAAAGCTTTGGTAATAATACTAACAATTTTGAATATTGTGATTCTCTAGCCAGGATGGCTCATCATGTACGACTCGCACTCTTTGTTATATGCATTCTTTAAAGAGCCATAGAAGGTCAAATCCAGTGGCTGCATTTGATGTGGTGGCAGGGTGAGAAGATGAATGTCATTTTGTTGACACAAATCATACGCTTTTAGACTTATATGACTTTCATGGTTGTCTAAGATGAGCACCACACAGGAGAATCAACCAATGGCTTACCAAAGTCTTTAAAGTGATGCAGCCAATTAACAAATAGTTCTTCAGTAATCCATCTTGAATCAGAAATTGAAGCTATCATGTCACTATTAGCACCATTAATAAGTTGTGGACTCATTCTCATTTGTTTGAAAATAAAAAATGGCGGCACATAGTTTCCTGCAGCACTGAATGCATTAATAACAGTAGTTGTAGATCCTCGTTCAGTGCTTGTACATTTTCCGACTTGCTTCTGTCCTTTGAGAGCAAGAATTTTGAAATTTCTTTCTACATTGGATATGCCCGTTACATTATAAATCAAAATTGGTCTGAACTTGTGCTTCAACATGCTTCAACAAGCTCTTCAAGATTTGAGAAAAATTTTTCGGTCACTTCTTTATTAAAACCTGTTACACGATTCAGAGAAGTAACTTCTGAGCGCCTCAGAGATACGTTAGGATGTCTATTCATGAAACTATAACACCAATCTATTTCTGCCATTTTATTTTCTTTGTTGAAATTGTTCTTGATATTAGTAACAGCAGCAAAATCGTAAGCAATTTTTCTTATCTGAGGACCGATAAGTGCATAAAACACACGAGAACATTTTAGTATATAGTTCTCTAATTCTTTTTCCTGGCTTGAATTAAACACCGGTTTTGCTTCTTGTTTTAGTTCCGTAATTGTTTCTTTTTTACATTGATCACATAACGTACCTCTTGGTATTGAAAATTTCTTTTCTGTTTTTTTTTCCATACAGCACCGAAGCTTCCAGTAATATTTCAGAAACGTTGCAACATTGCAAGTTGCAATTTAATATTGCAAAAATGGTTTAGAAACATATAATAACAATATTTCGCCGAAATGTTTTAGCAATGTTTCATTATAGTATGTTTAATTCTAGTATATTATCAGAAATAGCTTTTGACTAGCTATTACCAAACATGTATATATATATATATATATATATACATGTTTGGTAATAGCTAGTAATATATATATACAGGGTGTCCTAGCAAGTCAGTATCACCGCTCGTAGGCAAGTAGAAGGGGTTATTCTAAGTCGAAAAGTCTTTTCTCATTTTGCGAAATTCGCAATAATTAACGAATTCTTAATAAATAAAGATCCGCGAATGAGCGTGCAGCCACTTGCAAAATGACAGCTCGGAGCTGTCATTTTTTCGCACGCTTGTACGTCGTAGTAACGGAATGGGAGGAACTACTAAACATATAATATACATAAGCATATAATATACATAAAAATCCAATAACTAACTAATGTGACGCGAAAATATGGACTTTGTATTTTTTTAATTGAAATGATAAAGTCTAATGTCAAGATAAGTTAAAAATGAGTGTTTTTATACTTTTGTAATTACTTATTTCCTTATTATTGTATTAATAATTATTTACTTTTTTTTATTTTAAGGTTTACATAGAAAGATTTAATTATTACAAAGAATTAAATTTTTTGTCTATTCTTTATAAGATTTTTTAAATACATAAATAAGTAAATAAATGAATAATCGTTATAGACATTTTTCTTTAATCACGTAAACCATTTTTGTTTACTCACATAATTGTAATATCAAAATATCGATATAATGATTATTATGTTATTTATATATTTAGTTTATTTATAAAAAAATTTCATAGAAAAAAATTATTTTAGGACTTTTCGATTCAGTTTTACTTTTTTACCTGTCTGCGAGAGATGTTACACGAGAGATTTTATACCATTTTGCGAGATTCGTAATAGTTACTGAGATTTTAGTTAACAAAGATCCGCGAATAACCATGTATCGGGCTGTCTTTCGCGCGTTTATAGAAAAGGGAAGCAGCATCCGTTTAAAATCTTAGCAAAATATGAAAAATATCAGAAAGCGTTTTACAAACTTGGCGACACTTTGTGCGATACAGAAAAAACCTTCAGAACATTGGAAACATGTCAGCTATTTGTATGGAATAACATCAAGCACCAGCGACACGTCTGTTGACTATTTTCGCTTTGAATTATTCTTAAGAAATTACAAAGTAAAAAATATTAATAAGCTTTGTGAAAAGAAAAATTTTTTAAATTTTGATGCATCAAATTTACCACCATGTAAATCAGAATTATATCAGCAATTTCTAAGGGCTCATTACATCACAAATATCTTAGAGGAACGTATACGTGAAAGTACTAAATTGTCTAGATTCAGAAGAATGCGGATGGATTTTAAATGGATCGCACTACGATTTCAAATGCTTCGACGGACATCAATTGTCATCAACTGTTAAAGATGTTGTTTTAGAAAATAAAAATGATGAAGATAAAGTATTCAATTTTACACAATTGTATATATTGTTATATTAATACTTTATAACAATTTCATATTTTATTTACAGATGAAGGTCAGACAGATTCTATGAGCGTGGGTGAAAGCAATTATAAAACCGATGAAAATAAACATGAAGAATTTCTCAGTTTTCGAAATGACACTGATTAAAAACTTGTAAATAGTTGTTTTATAAATATAAACTACGTTATACAAGTATATAAAAATAATATAATAAGTTTTTACATATATAAAATTATTTTATTTACTCTATAAATATAAATATTTTATTTAAAGAATGTTTACTTACACTAATAAAACTTATTTTATACAGTAATATAAATTAAAAGTATCATAAAATTATTTATTGTCTTTTAATTGAAACAAATAAATTAATGTAAAAACTAAAAGTAATTTGAATTAAGTACTAATTGTAATACACATTTTACTTTTATAATTAAAATCAAACGTAATGCAGCGATTTACAGTAAGTACACGCGTGATGCGCGCATTTACCGCGTTCATTATCTGTTTCTGACACTATAAAATCTTCCAAAGTAACTTCTGACAATTCACTTATATATTAATACAAGTGTCTACAATAAATATACAAAACGTCAGAAATATATTAAAAGCCATTTATTGGTAATTAAGCAAAATGTAAGCGATAACACTAATCGAGCGGTTTATATACATCCTACACTTTTTATTGATTTTTGAATACTTCTCTTCCATCTACGCTTCTGACAATTTGCAAGTAGTATCAGGCTGCTCTTTAAACCCTAATGAAGTAAGCTGTAATGTTCACAAAACGTCAGTATAAAAATGATACTAACGCGGTTCAAACCCGAAAAACCATCTTTGTATGTTGCAAGTAGCTTGTTTAATGTACAAAAAATAAGCAAACAAATTGTCAGAACTGTATCTTATAACATAATTTTTCCGAATTTTCCGCACTTTTAACGGCTTCTGACGGTGTTTTCTCTTCTACCTACACTTCTGACGATTTGGTTTTTGTTTTCTAACATAATTTATTATGTTTGTACAAATTTTTGTGACTGTACCCAATTACAATTATTTCCTTAATAATTTTCATAATTTTCCGCTTATTTTCGCTTTCGTCTTCTAGAGCGACTTCTGACAAGCAAGTTTTATTTTTATCGATAGTAATTGAACATTTTCTAGTAAAAATTAGGAAGTACCGAGTCACAAAAAGTTATGTAGCCAACTCTCCATCTAGTACGACGTACGAGCGCGCGAAAAAATGACAGCTCCGAGCTGTTATTTTGCACGTGGCTGCACGCTCATTCGCGGATCTTTATTTATTAAGAATTCGTAAATTATTGCAAATCTTGCAAAATGGTAAAAGACTTTTTGACTCAGAATAACCCTTTCTACTTGCCTACGTGCGGTGATACGGACTTGGTGGGACATCCTGTATATATATACTGTAACGGGCACCTCGCTTTGAGATTTCATAGCGAAAATGCTGCACACCTTTGGCACGTCTTTTTGTCAGAAATCTCGAGTTTTATTTACCAAATCAGTTAGTTGGGCGCAAGGCGTGAAGTCACTCGCCAAATTTAATGGCGGTATTAATTAAGATAGCTAATCCAATAACTTCGACGTGACGGTAACGTGCATCGGCAGCTCAGTTTCATAAATATTAACGGAGAGGTGTGGGCTCAGGAGGCGGTGTTTAAATAAAGGCAGAGAAACTTGTTCGTTGATTGTTAATTAGAATAAAATTTAATATTAACAACTTGAAATGAGTCTGGCCGGTCGCCGGCCAGACATGATATCGGCAGTGCAAACAAAAAAAAAAGGAAACATACAGTAAAAGAGCGCGGTAACAATGTTACATGTTTAACGCGACTGTAGCCAGTAGCCAAGTTATACGATGTAGTCCTTTTTTTTAGTATAATATCTCGCGACCGTGTGTCCGTATTCTAAGATGTTATCGCGCGAAGATGATCGCGAGATGTAATTCAGACGCAGGAATGCGCTGTCGCACGCAAAGCCTTAGATAGGACAATAGACGGTCCTTATTCGACGCGAGTGAGACAAAGAACGTGACACACTGTCGCGCAGAGATTGTAACCATAACCCGTATTAGTTTCGGTTCTCAGTAACCCAGTGTAACCCACGTAACCCTAAAAAACCGACTATTAAATGTTGTTGAGGAACCCGATTAACCTGATAAGAACGGGTTTTGAGCACAAAGGTTAGACTTTTTATTTACAATTACATAAAACGGTTCAATTTGCTCACAAAGTGATTTCAAATAATGTAAAAATGGATTCCATGGAAATTACTGACACAGAATTTACCGACACTGTTTTTACCGACAACATTTCATCGACTCCAGATTTGATCGACAACGACTTTAATCGACAACAACTTCAACCAACAGTAACATTGATCGACAACATTATCCGTATAATATTTACTGGCAATGATGTATTATTTTATTGACTTTGCACTTTTCTTTTGATATAGTAAGTGGAAGGAAGTGGGAGTCTCTTTTGCCCACGTTGCGATTGACCACAAATTATTTTTGCACGTGTTGCGATTGCCCACGTTGATATTGACCATGTTGCGATTGACGTCACATTTATAATTTTCCACGCAAAGCGGAGCGAAGCCACTCTCTCTGCGGAGGGGAGGCGCAGTCCCCTAGCCTGGACAATTACAACACAAACAAAAAGAACATAAAAAATTGCAATGCGTGGTCAATATCAACGTGGGCAAAAGCAACGTGAGCAAAAGATTCTCATTTCCTTTCATCTACTATATCAAAAGAAAAGTGCGAAGTTAATAAAAAAGTCGGTTAAAGTTATTGTCAATTAAAGTTGTTGTCGATTAAAGTCGTTGTCGGTCAAATCTGAAGTCGATGAAATGTTGTCGGTAAAAACAGTGGCAAATTCTGTGTCGATGAATTTCATGGGGACCTTGTAAGAACATAACTTATCACTTATTAGTATCATGCGCGACTTTAGCGTCCGCAGTTCGGGACTGGCCGTAAACGCCTAAGGCCTGTTCTACAATACAGTCGTAAATCGTAAGAAATTGACCAATCACAATCGATTATTCTTCTGTAATTGGTCTATGATTGGTCAATTTCTTACGACTTACAGCTTTCGACAGTAGTGTAGAACAGGTCTAAGTAGGGAGAAAGTTCTGGAAATTCAACTGTGCGAAGGAGAAGGGATAAGTAATGCGAGCGAGATAGATAGGAACGTGCGAATGCGGATTTGAGTACTCAAAGTGACTACAGTACTCATGGTTCGTGACCGTGCTTAATGCTAGTCAATAAGACCGGCCCAGTGGTCTCGCGGCCTGAGTGCAGGGGCTGCGAATCTTTGAGATCCCGAGTACGAATCCGCTCACCACTTAAGGATTTTTTCCGGGCCGGTTCCTTTCAACCAAGTTTATCGGTTGATCGGCGAACTTAATCGGGCCTTCAATAACACAGCCACACAAAAAAAAAAAATTTCTTTGGCCTGGGGATCAGACCATGTTTATTATATGTTTTTGGGGTCGCTGAATCCGAATCCGAGGTCCATTAAACCCCATCGGGTCGGAGTTCCGCCATAACCTCAAAAAACACCATAATCTGAGCTCGAGACCCGAAAGTTGGCTTATTCCTGTGCCTGCCATAACGGCATGAAACCCGTAATCCAGGGACTCAGCCGGATAGCGGTACAACTCCGTTGCCCGCCGTCACCGCGTGGAGGTGCCCTGGACGCAGGTACAGGAAGAACAACAGAGTGAGAAATTG